>NC_138191.1:83817692-84075796 GCF_964194105.1 Spermophilus citellus | reverse complement strand
TGGTAGGAAAATGGATTTCTGCAGTTGGGTCTTCGTGCCTTCTTGACTTATGAACATCTGCTCAAAGCTGAAACCTCCAAAATACAGGAAAGATGTATCTGGTTCACCTTAGCAACTCAGGTGGATGACACATGGCGTAGCACCTCTTCCCTCTTCATTTAGTACCTAAAACGTGGTCCTTCCATCCATGCTCACCCCTGACACTGGGTCATTGTACTTATCAGAGGTTAAAAGAAAACCATGATCATACTTACAACCTTTTACTGGAATCTCTAGAAAATTGCCTGAAGCAAATCTGACATGCTAACACTTCAAAGGGGAAGGGGAGTTGTACAGTCTCAGGTAGGCAAGAATGAGGAACAGAGCCAGAAAATGAGTAAAAGCAAATACTATTTATGTGTCACTTAACAACGGGGATAATTCTGAGAAATCGGTCATTTGTTGATTTCATCATTAAGCCAACATATAGTCACATAGAGTAAGATGAGTACAAACAACATCATTAGGCAATACAATCTCATGAATCACTATCATATATGTGGCCCACCATTAATCAAAATATCATCGTGCAGTGGTGCATAAGGGCACAAGGTAGTGATATTCCTGAACTGGCCATAGCTTCAACAGAAAATACATCTGGTTGTGGTCACTTAGGGACATCGCCAGAAAGTGCATATGGAAATACAGTGACAAGGGAAAGAAAGAAGAAATTAACTGTCTCCAATTGGTCTAAGTTTACCTCATAGGACATCAACTCCCCTGCACTTCTGGCTCTCATTGCTTTCCTCCAGGAAGCTTCTGAGAGGAAAGAACTGAGATGTGACAGCTGGCATCTGCTGCATGAGTTACAGGCACAGGGTGAGCCAGCAAACACTTAGCTGCAGTTTGCAGCTACTCAGGTCCAGTGGGGAAAGCTAGTGAGTATGCATGGACTTTGAATGATTCCATGGCACTTGTGCCTCAGGGATTTCAGGGAAGCTCTGGAGTGGCAGGTGAGAGGCATGAGACTAGGAATTGCTGTAGCAGGCTGGATGACACAGCTTGAGGGACACGACCCATGTCATAAAGGCAGTGATACAGAGCTCAGTGAGGTTTCCCATAAAGGTGGAAACCTCTTCTCTGTGACCTATGAGGATATGATTGCTGCCAGGCAATTTTCTGGAGAGCCATCAGAAGCATTGAGCAGATGACCAAGCAGGCAGATCTCTGGTGGAGAGGAGGCATAAACTAAGTTCAGTACTTCTCTTCCAGTTCGGGACCACCTGTTCAAAACATGTATGTATTGACCATGTGTTCTCACCATTGACAGTCCTGCAGTAGAAGGTCCGTCTGTGGGCTTTGAATCCCAGCCCTACTATGAACCATGCACCCCTCCACAACTTAAATTCCATGAGTCTCAGTTCCTCTATCTGTGTTATAAAGATAATAATGCCTACTTTGTAGGATGGTTGCAGTGATTGTATGACCCTTATATGCAAAGTGCTTACTCCAATGCCAGGCACATAAAGGCACTTAAGTGACTTGCACTAGGGTCACAGTTCCATCCAGTTGCACTCTTCTTCTTCACGCATGCATCATACTGGATAGCTGTGCATTGACTATAGATGAAATTATATCTTTTCTCAAAAAACACCCTTGGAACCAGGCGTGGTGGTGCACACCTGTAATCCCAACAACTTGGGAGGCTGAGGCAGGAGGATCGACAGTTCAAAGTCAGCCTCAGCAACTTAGCAAGGCCTTAAGCAACTCAGTGAGACCTTGTCTCTAGTAAAATATTTAAAAGGGCTGGGGATGTGGCCCAGTGGTTAAGCACCCTTGGGTTCAAATCTCCATACCAAGAACAACCACCAAAAAAAAAAAAACCCACCATTGGAGGATTAAGGTGTCACTCAGTGATAGAGCCCTTCTCTAGCAGGTATAAGGCCCTGGGTTCAATCACCAACACTGGAGGGAAAAAAAAATAAAAGGAAAAGAAAAAACCATTGTTTCTTACCTCCCTTCCCTCAGAGCATCTGTCACGCAAATAACTCATCATCTTACCAGATAGTGTTGCATATTTGCATTAGACGTTCTCAGCCCTGCAATATCAATTCCAGATGTCTACAGTAGTACTGGCATTTTCTTCTTTTTTGTAGACCTACAACAGCTCTGACAGTACCTTTCGAATGTACTTAGCGATTTCATTCCACTTCATAGCTGTGCTCTCATAGATTAGAGTGCTGCAAACCTTTTTCATGCTTTACTTTTCCAGCCAGTGTATGGGAACATATGTATGTGACAGTTTGCAGCATCAGAAGGTCTAGGGAGGTGGTAAAGAGTATCTCTCATGGTTCAGTTCAGTTTGGTGGTGCTGCCGAATGTTGCTTGTGCAATGCTCAAGAGTAAACCACACAATCAAATGGCTGCTCTTTGGGCAAGTTTAGCACTTTTGAGAAGAAGGATTAACTGGAAGTGACACCTTACTCTGGGTATGCAAGTCATTCCAAGAAAAGACACAGTGAATTTTGGTTTCACACAATATAGTCAGCTCATGCTATCTGGTGAGGGAGTAAGCAGCCTATTTTCTTTTTGTGGTAAGGGGTAGGCCATTGTATGTTGCATATCCTCAGGGGTCTATCATCAGGTTTTTCAGAACTAGGAATAGGCAAACCATCTTTAAGCATTTTCTTCCCAGTTCTTTCTCATGCTTTGGCTTCTCTACTGCCCAGAATTCATTCAAATTGTGTAGAAACGAAGCAATCAGTGCACAAGCTTAACCTCAGAAGATTGAACTTAGAAAATGAAGATAATAAATAAAAGACCATGGGTTCTTGCTTTGTCTGTTGATATTTCTGAAAGCTGTTTTTCTAAAACTTTGTTTCCCATATGAAGTAGGGTTTTAAAAAATAATAATTACCCTAATCTTCATGACATCGTCTTCTATGGTGAGTTCTACTGTAAGTTCATGGGAGTTCAGAGACTTTGATGGCTGCTTTTTCCTTGGCATCAGTTATTATATATTTATATCAAGGAGAATTTTGTCCAGTTTCCCCTGGAAAGACAGTCCTGGGCTAAGGGACATTTTTGAATACATAATCCACTGAACTCACATTGGAAATGTTGACTTACTCTATGGGTGAAAGTCATTGTCTTTAAGATGAGTTTCCTCTTTTATAGGAAGGGTAGGAGTTGATTATTTATTATGTAAAGTGCCATGTTCTTTATCTTACTGGCTCACCCAAAGACTCGAGGTCTTTAAGGGCAAAAATGGCAACTGGACACAAGTATTTGCTTTCTCTTCCCCTGAAATAAAGCCAAGATGCTATTAAGTTTTCCAATAGCACATCTCCTCAAGGTCAAAAAGGATGGGAGGGGGACACACCAAAACTAAAATTTTGAAGTTGGAAAGGAGATGGACCAATGATAACAATTAGCCTACAGGTAACCAGGAGAAAATTTGTAACCTAATATAAGGCAGACACCATTTTCGGGGAAAGACTCAGAAATTGACACCATGTACTTTTGGAAGGGAAAGTAAAAGTAGGGTTAAAAATAGAAGATTTGACTGTAAGTCTATTTGAAAAGTGCTTTGGGTACCAGAGTCCTTCCCAGCTTCATGAAGCCAGATAGGTGCTGCTTGCAGCACTGGAGCCTGGAGGCTGGGATTGGAGGGGGGGGGGGGGCTGCTGGAAGAGAAGACTCAGCCTGAAAAGCACAGCAATGAAAGGCATATTGGCATACAGCTTTCTTCAAGCCTGAACCCTCCTTCAGACAGATTTAAAAATCTTTTTTCCTAGGAAATCTGACCAGGCCAAGAGAAAATGCCTGAAAACATTGACAACAAGGTTTCTTCCCCTAAATCCAGATGGAGTGAAACCCAGAGTCATCAAATTCCCCCTCTGAACACAGAGCTGCAATCTACAATGCAGTGTCCCACTCATGTATATGGGCAAAAATACCAGGATCGGAGGAAGACATCTAACAAGGACAGAAACCAAAACAAACTTATGGAACAAAGCATAAAAAAGAGGAAGAGATAGCATGTAATCAGAAGTGGTAAAAACTATCCTTAATATCCCTAGCAAATTAAGAGAGAATATTGTGTACAAAACAAAGACAGGATGCTATAAGAAGGAAATATACAGAAAACGCTCCCCTAAAATTAAAAAAAAAAAAAAAGATAAGCAGCAAGGAAACCCTTTGAGGTTGTCTCTTCCTAGATAGTAGAACAAAAAGATCAAGAGATAAAATATAAAATAAGAAAATGTAACTTATGAAAATTATAGACTTTACTTTCCGAAAGAGAAAGAGAGGAAGGAATCATCAGAAAAATAGTGCAGGAAAGTTTCCCAAACTGAAAGAGAAGAGTTCCCAGAATGTATGAACCCTTTGAGAATCAATCAAGAAGGATGTATGAAAATAGATCCCCAGTAAGTGCATCCTTGTGAAAATCCAGCATAATAGAGCCAAAAAGAAGACTCTATACTTTGCAAAGAGGAAAAATAGACTCTATGCAATATCAGAAATGACTCAAGGCCACAGAGAACAGCAGCAAACTGGAACATGGAAGAAAATAAAGCCCTGCCATCAGAGTACTGAGTGATAATTTCCTTTCAACTTAGAATCCTCCATCAGGCCAAAGCAGCAGTCTACCTGAAGGCAGAATGAAGACATTTTAAACCATGCTCAAACTATTTCCTTCCACACACCCTTTTGTAGAAAACTGTCGGAGGATACACTCCACCAACACAAGTAATTAGGTCAAGAAAGAAGAAGGCATAGAAGTCCCAATGCATCTGAATATTTGAAGTGATTCAGATAACTGGCCCGAGAGTTGTATTAATAAGGAAACAAATAGAAAAACGAGATAATGAATTACTAATTCCAAGGCAAAAAGTTAATAGTATTCCAAATGGCTCAGACATGAGTAATGTGTATAGATGTATGTGTACATTGTATATATAAACACATACTGTATATTCATGTATATTCATGAATATATACATATTTATTTATTTATTTATTTATTATAATTTTTTTTGAGAGAGAGAATTTTCTTTAATATTTATTTTTAGTTTTCGGCGGACACAATATTTTCGTTTGTTTGTGGTGCTGAGGATCGAACCCCGGGCCGCACGCATGCCAGACGAGCACGCTACCGCTTGAGCCACATCCCCAGCCCATGAATATATATTTATGTAGTATATACACATATCTGTATACATAATATTTACATTTATGTGTCTAGGTATACACATAAGCATAAACATATATATTTATATTTTATATACAAGCATACGTTTTTATATACACTGAATGCGTGTGTATATATATATATATATAAAATCCATATGCATATATATAAGAAAAAGTCTGTTATTTTAGGAAAAGAGTTTTTTATTTTAGTAAATAAAGCTATATGCCCCTTTAAAACAAAACTGAAGCTCTGAGATGGTAACTTGTCCAAGGTCACACAATGGACATTACTGTGCCATGTCTTTGGGTGCTAGGGACAAAAATGATGTTTATTTCATCAATCACATCTTTTGGAGAGGCAGGCACTCTCTAGGGCTTCCATAGTATGCTTCTTTTATCTCTCCCAAAAGAGCATCTATCTACATGTGGGTCTCAGTAATTAGGGAAGAGTGGGATGATGGGGTAAAGTGTTTTCTCTTACCTCCATTGAGTCTGAGAAGCTCCAATTTTGAGTCCTATCTTTGACTAGAAAATGACTTCATTTAAAAATACCTTCCTTGCAGTAGAAGGAACCATGCTTGTCTTATACACCTTTGTATTTTCGCAGCTAACACTGTGCCTGGCCCGTGGAAGGTCCTCAGAGAGAACCTTTTATGTACATAAAGAATTAATTTGTAAATGTACATAAAGTGCTTCAAGCAATGTAGTGCAGAAATTAGATACAGGTAGCATAGCTCATGACTAGTGCAAGTGGGTAGAGGTTTTTGCAACCAGTTTCATGTTAGTGGAGAAAGATAGTTCTAATTTTCACAGGTTTCTAATATTGAATCGGCACCACTCTAGTAATGTTAGCTTATCATCACCAGGAGAAGTACAGCTGGAAGTGGATGTTCACCTGTTAAGCAAAATGGTGGAACCTGGGATAAAAGGCTTGGACATGTCCGCCACCACTGGGCTAGAGCCCTGATCCTGACATTTCATAATTTTTTTTTTAAGAGAAAGAGAGAGAGAGAGAACACACTTTTTAGTATTTATTTTTTAGTTTTCGGCAGACACAACATCTTTATGTGGGCGAGCACACTACCGCTTGAGCCATATCCCCAGCCCCCATTTCATAATTTTGCTGACTTGAGCCAGATAGTCCACCTAAGTCTTAGTTTCCTCTTTTATAAAATGAGGATGGTAATATTCAAATGGGGTAGATTTGAACTTGACAGAAACTGGCTTTATCTAGATTTGTGAGACTTGGGGGAGATATTATCATCTTGTTGGCAAATAATAGCAATGTGATTGATATTTCAAATATGATGTCTTAACTCTTTCTTTTCTTTTTTTGTTTTGTTTAAAGTTGCTCCAGAGCGGCCTCAAAACTTAACTTGTACACAGAAGGGAGAACATGGGACTGTGGCCTGTACCTGGGAGAAAGGACAAGAGACTTACATATATACTAAGTTCACTTTACAGTGAGTGAGATTGTGGTTTTTGTTGCTGTTTGTTTGTTTGTTTGTTTTTGCCACCTGCATCGGGGTGATGCTCTACCACTGAGCTACATCTCCAGCTCATGACTGCTCTTGCAGTGGTTTTGTAGGTCCTCTCTTAGATGACATTTAGCAACATCACCAGTTTTATGATATTGCCAGGAGAAGCAGCAATAGATACCTCAAGACAATTAAATGCTCAAGAATAAAATTCTATCATTCATCAATTAAAATTGTTGCAAACATCTTGTTTGCAACCTAACATCTTGGGTCTGAATTCTAACTCAGAGGTTTTGTTAGGGAACCCAAGGCCAAGTTAGGGGTGTACTTCCTGCTCAAATATGGTTAGACTGACTATAAAATACCTTTCTTCTCCTTTGGAGTCACAGACTCTTAGGGCCATGATGTATAAATAGACACTTCCTTATGGTAGCTTCTCATTATCTTAGAGGAATTTCTTTTTAAAGCAGAATTGGCTGATGTGAGAGAGTCCACAAAAGAAGAGAGCCTGGGGAGACTCCATTTTTTGGAGTAGGTTCCATATTCCTTTCCAAGACCCATTTGGTCTGCACTGTGCCTGAGTGAGTTGGAGATGAGGAAAGACAGTGGGGCCAGGTCGCTGGTCTGTCCACTGCACTGCTGGGAGCTGTCACTTTTATGCAGTCGATGCTGAGGTGACCACAGATCCTTTGGATGATGGTTGTAACTGCTTGGGGGAGCCAAGATGATGGCTAGGGTTTGGGGAATTCTGGCAGTGTAGACACATACACTCATCTACATAAATATCCAGAAAGGGAAAAAAAAAAAAGTTCTACCAATGAAGAGAGAAAACAGAAATGTGGGAATAGAACATAAATATTCCTATAGTGTATACCCTAACAATAAGACTGACCTGAAAAGATTGTCTAAAATTTTGTATGTTTGAATCTTTTTATCTTTTGAACAGAACACATAAAGTATCTTGGTAAACACAATTTTATTCTGTTTATAGGTTAAATGGACCAAAAAATTTAACACGGAAGAAGCACTGCAGTAATTGTAATTGTTTGGACCTTGGAATCAGGCTATCCCCCGAGTTATCTGAATCCAGTTTCATGGCCACAGTTACTGCCACCAACAGTCTTGGAAGTTCTTCTTCATTTCCATCTACATTCACATTTCTGGACATAGGTACGTTTTATTTCACTTTTTATAGGTGTGATTCACTGGAACATGGAAATCATTTTTTTAAATCACTCAAATCTTCTGTGGATAGCTCTTTTGACAGAGGTTGATGGGAAGTGGTCAGCAGTGCCTTTACCAAGCATAGGTAAAAGATAGAAGTTACTTTATTCAAGTGTAAGGGCCACATGCCTATGGTCATGTAGAGATGGCTATGCCAAATGGGATCTTTTTATTGTCTTTACTAGAGAAATGAGTCCCTGACTTCAAACCCCATGAAAGTACCTATTGCCAGTAATGCCATCAACTAAAAAGAGGGTCTCAGGAGCTCATTCAGGAAACTCTGGGGAGGCCCTTCTAGGCAGAGGTTTCTTTTTATCTCTATGGCTATTCCCACTGTTCGGACTGGCTACAAGTAGATTGGCTGGACGAGAGCAAACTACAAATAAGATTTATCAAAATATAAATGCATCTTGTTCTGAGAATACTTAGCTTCTACTCTCCTCATCAGTGTGGTTACTGGCATAAGCCAGTCCCAGCATGTATCTGAGCAAATATCATTGGCCCAGTTCAATCAGAGGCAGTTCTCAGGCATCCCAAGTTCTAACCATCCCAGGTGGGACTGGGCTTCTGGCCTGTCTGAATCTCCACCTCACTCTTCTCTGTTCCCACGGCACCTCTTTGCATAAATGCTGCTAACCATGAGTCTGATCACAGACATTGACCATGAACTTTCCTTCATACTTCTCCCCATCCCACTTCCCATCACTTTACACAAATCATTCATCTCTTTTGTTTGTTTAAGACAGAGCTTGACTAATTTGCCAAGGCTGACCTTGAACTTGAGATTCTCCTGCTTCAGTCTTCCAAGTCACTGGGAGTACAGGCGTGCACCACTGTACTGGGCTTCAAGACCATTCTAAGCTACTCTCTCTCCCTGTTCTTTCCTCTCTCCCTCCATCTCATTGCTATAAATTTTTCTACCAGCATTTTTCCTCCTTAAGTAACCACCACTAGCTACGCCTGTCTTCTTAGTCAAGGAATCTTTCAGGTTTGGAACATTGGTTTTCCTTTAATCATTGGATTAAGTGGAGTTGATACATGCACTACTTGCCAAAAATGAAGTTTAAATTCGGAGAAATCAACTTTATTTTTTTATAGTTTGCGTCAGTACATAAGGCAATTTCTGATCATGGAGCTTGAATCACACTTTTTTGTTTGTTCTGGTTATTAGTGAGGCCTCTTCCTCCATGGGACATCAGAATCAAATGTTCAAATGCTTTGGGGAGCAGATGTACCCTTCGATGGAGAGATGAGGGGTGGGTGCTACTCAGTCGTCTCAGATATCGGCCCATTAACAGCAAGTCCTGGAATATGGTAATGATCTTCAAGGGGAAGGGAGAAAACATTACAGTGTTCTTAGTATCCCTGAACAAACCTCTGTCTTATCATATCAGCAAAATATGGAGTTTAAGAATATTTAGGGGGTGACGTATGATTCAGTGGTAAAATACTTCCTTAGCATATGAGAGGCCCCGGGTTCAATCCCCAGAATCACAAAGGAAAAAAAAAAAAAAGAATATTTAGCCTGAGAGTACACACCTGTGATCTATCAGAAAGTCATGTGCATCTCTATGAACAAACATCTGGGTCATGGTTATGAATTTTTTTAAGCCACAGGAATTTATAAACCAATGTTAATTTTCTGCAATTTACTTTTAGTGAAGAATTTATTTCTCTTTGTTCTTTCATTCCCTAATCCATATTACTTTTTAACATTTTTAAAAAAGATATTAGAAAGAGGAATAACTAGGCAATGTCCACAGTGGCTTATGTGAAACTAACTAGTATGAAGAGAAGGCCTACAATTTGATATAATATTAGGCATTACATTTTTTGCAATAAAAAGGATAGAATTATGGTTTCTTCCAGAATGTTTGCAAAAGATAATGATTTATAATACTAACAGTGGATCAGTTTCACATATAGCTGATACCCAAAAGATATAAAATAATTAAAAAAATTTTTGAAGCCAGTTCTGTGTCTGTGTTAAAACATTTTATCATATAACAATTTTACCCAAATAAAAAATGATCTCTAGTGTAGAAACTTCTACAGGGCTTTTTGAAAATGAAAGTTTTGAATTGTTAGTCATTTTCTAGCTAACTTCAGGATCTTCCTGGGAATGTGAATAGATAAGTTCTTAGTTCCCGGAGATTTCATTTTTGTTTTTTAAATGGGAAACTATTATTCAAGATTCAGGTCATGTATGTTCAGTCATGCAGTCATAAAAAGGGTCATCTGGACTGGCTTCTTTTTTATGTTAAAATTCTTTATGTAATTTAGTATTAACCATCACTTTAAAAAATTTTGCCAGGTACAGTGTCACACACCTGTAATCCCAGATACTCGGGGGACTGAGGCAGAAGGATTGTAAATTCAAAGCCAGACTCAGCAATTTAGTGAGGCCATAAGCTACTTAGCAAGACCCTCTCTCAAAATAAAACACAAAAAGGGCTGGGGATGTGGTTCAGAGTTGTTAAGCACACTTGGGCTCAATCCCTGTGTTTTAGTCAGCTTTTTCACCACTGCAAGTAAAAGACCTGATCAGCCCATTTGTAGAGGAGGAAAAGCTTATTTGGGGGCTCACAGTTTCACAGGTCTCAAGCCACAGACAGCAGAATCCATTCCTCGGAGCTCAAGGTGAGGCAGAACAACATGGCTGAAGAGTGTGGCAGAGAGAAGCAGCTCACATGATGATCAGAAAGCAAGGAGAGTGACTATTCTCCAGATAGAAAATTTATACCCCAAGGCCACACCCCCAGAGACCACTTCCAACCACACCTTACCTGCATTCAATTACCACTCAGTTAATTTGATTAAGGCTCTTATAATCATTTCTCCTCTAAACCTTCCTTCATTGTCTTACACATGAACTTTTGGAAGACATCTAATATCTAAACCATAACACACACACACACACACAAACTTATTTGTTGTTTGTCCCACCATTGCAAAATTCTGTTCTTCAGCAAGATTAACTTACTAGTTTCCAAAAATGAGTAAGAATATGTGGTCTCTGTCACTAGACACTGGGGAGGGCCAGGGGCAAGGGGAGTTCAATAAGGGCATCATTTCTTCTGATTCTTCTCTAACCCAGTAGGATGACTATTGCTTAAAAAAAAAAAAAATCTATATTTCACATGACTCAAAAAGAAGATTGCTGAATTCCCAACACCTAAAAATGATTAATGTTTGAAAGGATGTACATGCTTATTACCCTGATTAGATTATCACAGATTGTAGACAAGTATTAACATAATATATAAATATTATTTCTCAATTTGCAAAATCTTGTTCAATTCAAGGTTAATGTCACAAATGCCAGAGGAAGACATGACTTGCTGGATCTGAAACCACTTACAGAATATGAATTTCAGATTTCCTCCAAGCTACATCTTTTTAAAGGAAGCTGGAGTGATTGGAGCCAATCACAGACAGCGCACACACCTGAGGGAGAAGGTATGTGTTCGAGGGAAAAGGAGGGAGAGGAGGAAAACATGGGAAGAGGAGGCGTGATGATTCCCTTGGAGTAGAATCTCTGAGGCACTTGTACTGAATCAGAAAATATGATTGCATTAACTAACAGGTCAATTTTGGGGCTGTGCTGGGGCTCAGTGGTGCACACTTACCTGATATGTGTAAGGCAGTGGGTTCGATTCTCAGCATATATAAATAAATAAAAATAAAGATCTACCAACAACTAAAAAATATTTTTTAAAAAGTAAATTTTGATATTAGCTTAAGTGTCCAGAGAGAGCGATGTTTATATTGCTAGGAAATTTTTAACATTAGGCAAGTCCTGTTTGCCACTGGTCCTATAGGCTACAAGTCTGTGACTCCGTAATGTTGGGTTAGACTTATATCTATTTCTCCTCCTATTTTAGTAACTCTGTTATTCCACAAAGCTGTACCCAGTAATTAACCTCATTCCTTTATAGTTAACCTTGATACATTTTATCTTTTTGATCCTCTGAAAATTGAAATGACCCCTATGAGCCATACTAAAAGCTTGAAAGAAGGTAGGCTCAGAAGACATAATATTCTAAAATAAAATGTAATATCTAGCAATTCTTCCTCCTCCAAATATACAGTGCAGCACTTTTTCAAGCCTTTGATCTTTAGTGCTCAGATAAGCACCACCACACCACCCACAGCTGGGAAAAACACAGCAAATGTATTTTTCGATCTATTAGACTTTTCTTTTGGGTGATTATTGGAGAAGCAATTTTTTTGAAGTGTAAGCAAACATCTTTTTGAAGAAAAAATTGCCTACATAAACTTTGTGTCAATATTACAAGTTTGGGGGCTGGGGTTGTGGCTCAGTGGTAGAGTGCTTGCCTCGCACCTGTGATGCATTGAGTTCGATCCTCAGCACCACATAAAAATAAATAAATAAAATAAAGGTATTGTGTCCACCTACAACTTAAAAAAAAATTTTAATAATATTACAAATCTTTGAAGATACAAGAAATTATCATCTAATTATTAGTTTTTGAAAGTACTCAATTACCTGGCACAGTGGCACATGCCTGTAATCCCAGTGACTTGGGAAGCTGAAGCAGGAGGATTAAAGGCCAAGCCTCAGCAACTTAATGCCACCCTGTCTCAGAATAAAAAATAAAAAGGGTTGGGGATGTTCATCAATGGTAAAACACCCCTGGGCTCAATTTCCAGTGAGGAAAAAAAAAAAAAAAAGAAAAAGCATCATTCAATTAATGATATAGTATAGAATTTTTCCTAATTTATGTAAATTTGGCTCAAAGGAAAATTATTGGTATATAGTCCATTGCTTATTATCTGGAGCTTTCATGATTTTGGGGGTGGGGTGTGATATCGGGGATTGAACTCAGGGGCACTCAACCACCAAGCCACATCCCCAGCCTTTATATTGTATTTAGAGACAGGGTCCCACTGAGTTGCTTAGCACCTCTCTTTTGCTGAGGCTGGCTTTGAACTCTCCATCCTCCTGTCTCAGCCTCCTGAGCCGCTGGGATGATGGGCGTGAGCCACTGTGCTCGGCTCTTTCATGATATTAACGTGAGAAAACCTAAATGCTTGTTTGTGGATATGTGTACATGTACAATAGACTTGTGATCATGTTGCACTAGTTTTCTTCGAGCCCCTGATGGCTTTTTGGTAACTGATGACACTTAGTGATGGTGCTCCAATGGCATTCAAGGTCTGACAGGGGACCTATTAACAGAATACTATACCTAATATATAATTTGTGGAATAATCTTAGTCTTCTTTTCTTCTTATACTAAGTACATTTCTCTGTTTAAAGATATTTTTAAATTAATTCATCCAACAAATGATAATTAATTACCTCTCATTTTCTGAAAAGAAATCTTGTGGTGTTGGTCTTGATCGGAGAGTTATGAAAAGATTTTTCTATTCTTATTTTCTGAAAGCATTTATCTCTTCAATTAAAACTTCAAGGCAGGATGGTATAACTCTTATATCCTAAGTCATAAACCATTATCATGTCCAGGAGCAGCACCTGGTCACAGTGGTGAGGCTGCCAGTGGCAGCGAGCTGAACCCAGGTGGCCCCTTATCAAAGTCACTGCAGGCGTTCATAGAGAAACCGAGCTCTGAGACACAGGCTCACCAAGCTCCTCGGCTTCCTTTCCACATCTGAATCTCCCTTTTCTGTGTTCAATCTTTCTGGGGGTTGTCGTAGGGTCTCTGTTCTTGCCCCAAGCCGCGTGGTTTTCGGCCCTTACCACAGTTTCTGTATCGGTTTCTTTATGAAACACCAACTGATGTAAACCTAAAAGGTGTGAATTTTTTTTAACACTTCTTCCTTTTAACCCTTTAAATGTGTACTCATATATAACTTGGCATTAAAAAAAATTACTAGTAAGCTTTTTTTAGGTACTCTCAAAAACTGTGAATGATTGCAACCTTGAATTCCCCAAATGGAGAGGAACCTACTGTCTCTTGGTGACCAGAGCAGCTCCTTACTTCATTTCAGCAGGGTGAGGGAGTTCTTCACTCCATATGGACCTTTCTTTTGTTATTAAGCATTCAAGGTCTAATGGCCTTCCAGGAGAAATGACCACTAAGTAAAGGGTAGAAATAAAGAAACCACTTTCCTGTGTTTAAGAGAACAATTCCCAAATCAATACCCATCAAAGACAGACCTGATACTGGGAAGTGAACAACTGTATTTCCCTTCCAAGGGAGAACATTCTGGAATCTGGGCTTTGAGGTGTTCAGACAAACATGAGAATATGCTAGGTGCTGGGGAAGGTGATCCCTCATCATTCAGAACACCCAGTAGAAGTCTCCACAATGATGAATAAGATGTTCTTTAGAACATCTTGCCAGTATGTTTCTTTCTGTTCATTCTCCATTTTTTAAAGTCTTATTTACATGTTTGGCACTAATCAACTCTGTTAAGGACAATTAACAAAGCAGATCTAGATAGTAAATATTTTCAGTTTCATGGGCCATATAGCCTCTGTCACAACTACTAAACTTTGCTGCTGTAGTGTGCAAGCCATTATTGACACTGTCAACAAAGAGACCCAGCTGGGTTCCAATAAAACTTTATTTGTGGACACTGGCATTTGAAATATTACATAATTTTGTCACTAAAAATGATCCCTTTTGGGTTGGTGGTGTGGCTTAGTGATAGAGCACTTGCCTGGCATGTGTGAGGCACTGGGTTCAATCCTCAGCACCACAGAGAAAAATAAATAAAGTTATCTACAACTAAAAATATATATATAAGAGATTCCTCTTTTGGTATTTTTCAACCATTTAAAAGTGTAAAAACATTATTAGTTTGCTATTATACAAAAATGGATATCAGGTTGGCTTTATTTAGCTCATGGACCATAAGTATGTCAACCCCTAAACTAACTATAACCAAACTGGTTGGCATCCTACTTGTCTCTTTGCCTAATGCTTGAAGGGCACAAGAATGAATGGTTCTTGGCCTTTCTGAAGGGACTAACGTGCAAAAATTTTTGCTGGAGGCAAACATCCCTACTCCCTTTTCTTCAGTTCTTTGAGTCTCCTCTCAGATGAGCACCTATCCTGGAAGAGTGAACACTTTTGCTCAGCTTTTTGACCAGATGGTGACCACCCCAATAGAAAGCAATGTTTGTTTACGAATCCCTCTAAACAGAAACCACTGGAGAGAATATATGCTTTTCTGCATGGTCAATAGAATATGTATGTCTCAGGAACTATGCCAGGTACTAGGACATAATGGCAACCAGTCACAATTTTAGGCTGAAGCAATTACAGTTTATCTTGGAAGGCCAGGGAAAGATTCCCAAGGGAGGTAACACCAAGATAAAATGCAAAATCCAAAGGGAATCTGGTGGTTTTCCTCCCTACTATGAACTAAATATTTATATCCCCACAAAACTTCATATGTGGAAGACCTAACCCCTGTTGTAATGGTATTAGAATGTGGGACCCTTGGGAAGTAGTTAGATCTTGAGGGTGGCGCCCTCATAAATGGTACAGTGCCCTTATAAGAAAAGGAAACAACAGCTCACACTCTCTCTGTTTGCCATATGAGGATACAGCAGGAAGAGGGCTCTCACCAGACACCAGAGCTCATAGAACTGTGATCTTGGACTTCCTCCCTCCAGAACGGTGAGAAATAGATATTTGTTGTTTAAGCCAGTCAGTTTGTAGCATTTTTGTCATAGTAGCCAAAACTGGTTTAGGCACTCCATCTAGAACATAAATCCGACAGGCTCATTGCAGTAGGGAAAGGGAGCTATTTCCTCCATGAAATACTTGATTCTCTTCAGTCTCATGTTCCAACCACCTATTTCTTCATCTCTTCACTTAAATGTCAGTGATATCCCAAACCACAAGTAGCCTCAATAAAGACTTACGTTTTTCCTCCAAAGTGAGATGTTTCTGAAGTGCTTCTGCTTCAGTCTTTCCCACCTCAGTAAACCATCACCTTCCTCGTCATGAAAGTCTCTTTTGCACATGGCACCTCTATCCCAGGTTGTGTGTTTGCCCTCCTCACATATAGCTCCCACAAATATGCCCTTCACTTGTTTATGAGCTTGATGAATTTATATACTATATGTAATCTGCAATTCACTTTTCTCCTTCAGTGCTCTAGCACAAAGCCCTCATTGATTGTAGTATGGAAGAAATGATGTGGGTGAACTAGGACACTTGATTTCCTCACCATCTTCTCACGTACAATAGCGTCTCCAAATAAAGTCTTTGCATGATAAATCTGAAAGAAAGAAAGAGTGGGGGGGGAGGAAGGGAGAGAGGGAAAAGAAAAGAAAAGAAAACACTCCCTGGACTTGTAATCTGGATGTTAAAAGGTTGTGTTTCTTGAAGAAGGGGGAAAAAGATGGAGGAAATACTCAAATATATCCAATGCTGCTGCTAAGCCCCATGAAATAACAAGACATGACTGTGAGATTTGGCAACATGGCCAGCCAGGAGCTGTGCCCATAGCATGGCGGAGGAATCTCAGCTATTATGGGGTGAGAGCAAATGTGAAGTAAGGGAATGAAGGAAGCAACAATTCGCAGTTCTTTTCAGAAAGTTCTATGAAAGGGAAGAGATGTGAGGTGGCATTGGGTATCAAGTAATTCTGGGTTTTGGGATGGGGTTGTTGCTCAGTGGTAGAGTGCTCACCTTGCATATGTGAGGCACTGGGTTCGATTCTCAGCACCACATAAAAATAAAATAAAGGTGTTGTGTCCATCTACAACTAAAATAAATTTAAAAAAGAAAAAAAGAAATTCTGGTTTTGTTTTTAGGGTCCAAGATAATGCAGTGCACTTGCAAGGGAAAAATAAGGGCCCAGCAGACAGGGAGAATGAATGATACAGGGAAGTGGGGAATAGATGTAGGAGAGAGGTCCTTGATTGAAACAAGAGGAGGGGATTCAGAGCTCTGGTTAAGGATTTGGATGGGGACGGAAGTAAAATGCTCCAACCTTGTAACAGTGGGAATGTTGGGTTGCTGATGGGGAAGTTGTGTTTTCTCTTTTTCTTTTTCTTTTTTTTTTTTTTTTTTTTTTGTACTGGGAAATGAACCCAGAATGTACTGCTCTATCACTGAGTTACATCCCAGCCCTTTTCATTTATTTATTTGTTTGTTTATTTATTTATTTTTTGAGGCAGAGTCTCACTAACTTGCCCAGGCTAGCCTCGAACTTGCAATTCTTGTGCCTTAGCTTCCCTAGTGGCAGTTTGAAAATTCTCATGATGGAGGAGATGAGGGAATTCCTCTCTGATTGTTTTCCTTCACTCAGTGAAGCCAGAGGCAGTCATGAGTTGAGAGAAATAGATGATTACAAGTGGGCAGGTGGGGGTACTGACAATACCAGCCCTTGGGAACAGCCCTCATGTACACAATGAGCCACCAAGAATAATGACAGGAAAGAGGTAGAAAGGGTGAGAGTGAACCAGTGCTAAGTCATCAGGCAAGAGAGACTTCACAGGCAGCTCAGCAGGTGACAATGTCTGACGGTGTGGATCTACTTCTAAACCCTTGTCTACTCAAGTAACTGGAAGACCTGATTGAATTGAGTATTAGAAACTAGATGTTAGATGAATGTCATCACATCCCAAAAAGTGGACATCAAGGAACCAAGAAGATAAACGGCTTACCTCTGGGTTGCCTGCCCTGAGCATGATTTGAACCAGGATGAGACAAAAACCCTTTGTTCCCTCTGCATTCGCATTGTTCTTGATCTCTCCACTTTCCCTGGCTGGGAAATTCCTGCAGAGCGACTTCTGTACTCCCTGTGATTCAGTTTCCTGTGTCCAGGCTCCCTGCACTGGCCTCAACTTCAGATATGGATGCTAATCTCAAAAGCAGCATGCGGCTTGGCTCTGATTTGTTTACCACCTAAACGGATTCTTAGAATCCTAGAATCTCAGCATTGCAGAATGAACTCTCAAGGTCATTACCCATTTGGGCTGGTCTCCTGATTAATATAGGAGCCCCTCTCTTTTCACTTAGATAGCTTTCTCCTCGTTCAGTCCTCCTGCTTTCCCCTTTACACAGAAGGTAGTTTCATCTCAGAAAGGCTGACTTCCATTTCTCATATTTGTATTTTTAGTCATTTTTACCCATTTGTGTTGAATTCACTTGATTGGCCTTGGCCTTTGACTTTCTTTTTCTCGCTTGTCTGTAATAGTTTTTTCTGTCTTTTGTTAGATAACACTGAGGTTAGAACTTTAAGTGATTTTGTGACAGTTGAATGTCAAAGGATTCTTCTCACTATTAGCCCTTATGTTGCCTTAAGCAGCAGAGATTTGACACTCCTGATCATGAAATTTTACACTTTGAAACTCAGAGAGATTCAACTAATGATTTCTCTCCTGTGGAGGCATACACCACAGGTGGGTGCCTTTAAAATTTCAGTTTCACTGCAATTTATTCTGGGAATAGAGTGTCATTCTAGAATTTGATTCTTTGCTCTGTAATAATCTATTACATTGGGGATCTTTAATGAGGCAATGAACATTTCTTTTAAATTTGTTACCAGTATGTAATGAAATGAAGGCATTTACTGCTATGAGCAAGTCAACTGATTTGATGCTGAGCACACTTAATCCTAATTACATAGTCAAAGTCTAGACTGTCGAGTTTGCAGAATGTTCATATCTTTGCACAGTATAGTGGACTGTCATGGGAAGTGGGACCTTTGGAGAAGCCAGAGCTGGAGGCTCAACTCTCCTCTTTGCCATTTACCAGATAATTTTTTTTTTCTTTTTGAAACACTTAATCACTGAGCCAAATCCCTAGTCAGTTTTATGTTTTATTTTGAAACATTGAGACAGGGCCTCACTAAGTTGCTGAGGCTGGCTTTGAACTTGCAATCCTCCTGTCTCAGCCTCCCAGGCTGCTGGGATTACAGGTGTGTATCACCATGCCCAGCTTCTAAGCCTTTTGTAAACCATCTGTCCTCAGCTTCCTTGTCCTCAGCTGAACAGCAGTGTGCTTGTTCCCACCCCCTGCGCTGTGTGAGGATCAGATGAGATGTGGGCATGAACTGCCCGAGCATTAGCTGGCTCTAAGGAGGTCAGGTTCCCTTTCTTCAGTGGCCTATAATGTTTTCCTTTTGTCATCTAGACTAGGAGATAGAGGGCCCAGGTTTGATTTCTGGGACGCTCTTCATAATCCTGAGGAATTGAGAGTGTTTTCAGAATGGTTAGTGGAAGCTTTTCTTACCTCTCAGTCCTCACCACAGGGGTAAATATTATCACTGATGGGAAGATGGAGGGACCAAAAGTCTTTAGCAAAGAGCAGAGGTGGGTGTTTAGAAAACACAAAAAGTGAAGAGGATGAGAGAATCAGAAAAAGGAAGTGACAAAAGAATATCCAAAAAACAGGCCCTCCTGAAGGGGGTGGGAGGATTCTAGAGAAATCGTAAACTTTCTCGGAGCCAGGCCACTGCGTGATACAGAGCCAAGGCTGTGAACTACTGTGGGATCAGCGGTCTTGTGTTCAAAGCCTCCCTTCTCTGATTATTGGTTCTGGGGTCTGGAACAAATTTCTTAAGATTTAAGCACTTCAGTTTTCAAATAAAGAAAATGGTGAAAGCTGAATCTGCTGAGAGCTTACCATGTGCCAGCTCTCTCCATTTAGATTCTCAAGACAGCCCCATGTGAGGTACAGAATTATCTTCCTCACTCCACATGGGAAAACTGGTTGAAGGACACAGTTAGTGCTTATTTAAGAGCTGTAGGTGGCCTGGCTCTGGAGCTCACACTTGAACCACGACACCAACCTGCATCGTGGGGTGTAGGGATGTTACTGAAAGCTCAGTCCTTGTACCCTATGCCAACCCAATAATGAGGATACGGTTTTGAGAAAAAGGAAAAAGAAGGCTTATTGCTTTGTTAGAAAAGGAGGAACACAGGAGACTCCTGTTCCAAAGGCTATGATTCTGCCATCAGCAGGAACAGGGACTTTTAAAGAGGTGATTCAAAGGCTACATTCCACCTGTTCTCTGTTGGATTTGTAATTCACTTGCTAATTTGGGAGATAGTCATTTCTGAGATCTTCTAGTGCCATTCCCAAAGTCTAGGTTACCACGTTCCTATGGTGGGTGTTGTACTCAAGGACAGATAACTCTGCCTAGGATGAGGAAGAAAGGTAATCCTGTTTCCCCTGAGATTAGGGAGGAGTAGGGAGAGAGGAAGAGAAAGAAACAGGTCTATTTTAAAAATAAGTTGCAGGGGCTATGTTCAAAGCATAAAGTGGACCATTGTTAGAGGAAGGATGTGAGATGGATATGTAAATAGGCTCCCTTTCCCTTTCGCTCTTCTTCTCTCCTTGACTGCTTATCTTCTGTTATCCAGAGTAGAACTTAAATTTCTAGAAATTTCCACCTGGTTAAATGGAGCTTTCTACTACAGAAGGAATCCCAAAGGAGCCTCACATCAAATACACCCTAAGTTTCACTGTTAAAGAAGTTGGCAAAGTGGCACACGCTTGTAATTCCAGTGGCTTGGGAGGCTGAAGCAGAAGGATCACAAGTTTGAAACTTGTGATCAGCAATTTAGCTAAGCAACTCAGTAAGACATTGTCTCTAAATATACAAAGGAGTAGGAATGTGGCTCAGTGGTTAAGCATCCCCAGTACCAAAAAAATAAATAAATAAAAGGAAATTGGGTTGGCACAACCAAAGCCTATTTTCAGGCATTGTTTCTGTTGATTCCACTCCTGGCTGTAAATCAAATCAAAGCAAATCTAGTAACATGATAGTAGAGGAAATAAAACTACTTCACCTATCAATCCCCCACACAAATTGATTGTTCACTTTTTTCCAGTATGCTTGACTTTCTCAAATGAAATTAGACCATATTTGACCATTGTCCTATGGATAGATGGTTATTTCTTCTACCAGTTCCATAATATTGCCTAATTTGTTCATGTTTATTTATCATTTAACAATTACTGGGCGACTGTTACATCCTAAACACTTTACTGGGTACTGGGAATTTTAAGATAAATGAGATAGTCCTTCCTTTCAAGTAGATCATTGTCTAATGATCAAAAACCAAATAACTAAACTACAGCATTGTTAAGCTCGAATTTGGGACTCCCAAAAGACCACCAGAGACCAAGATCAATGTAAGCAGCAAAGAGGTGTTTATTGCGAGCTAGCTCGGTCCTCCGCACCCACAGCAACTGGTGACACTGAGAGTCCCCGAGCCCAGGGTTTGCAGCAGTTTTATACACTCTTTGGGGAAGGCAGGGACTTCACATACACTATAGCATCTCTTAGCAAATCATCACACACTGCAGGAAAATCATAAAACAACTCTAAAACATGATTAGTACATTGACTGGTGGGAACAAGTTGGGTAAGGGTGATTGGTTAGTACAAAAGGGGGATTCCTTTGAACTGATTGATTTAAGTCATGAGGGGAGTACCTGCTGAACTACATGGTTTCCCAACACATTATCAACCACCATAAACTACTGGGAGGGTCACCTGGCATCCCAGGTATTTTCCTGGTCTCATGCTGATTGGTAGTTTCTAGGGGGTTGCTATGGGTCCCCACCTAGTCTGACTGAGTCAGGGACACCTGGAGCAGCAGATCTCTCCTGTTATTTGTAGATAAACAATTAGCAGGGTGGGTATGTGCCTAGGACAAGGTTCCTCTTTCCAAGTAGGTCCTCTTTCCAAGGACAAGGGTCACGCCCCCTTCCTTAGACAGCTTTGCTCTGAAGTAGAGGCTGGTTTTTCAGCATAAGTCAGGATTGGAGATAAATATAAGGCTTGTCATTTGCATTTGTGTTTTTACAATATCTAAAAATGCTTTTTCCTTATGTCTTTATTTTTCTATTGAGACCTATTTCTATATTCCAATAAAAAAATCACTACACATACTTTCTTTGAGTTTTTTAAATTAAACTCTTATGTACCAGTGAAACATGTATTAATACATATTATGGGAAACTTAGAAATGAATTTCCCCCTCATCTTTAAAAAAAAATTGTTTTTGAAGTAACCTCCTTTTTTCTGACTTTTTGACCAAAGAAATACTTGTTTGTTGTTCAATGAAAGAAAAGGAAGATACTGTTTTACAAAGACATTGACATTATTCTATAATCCTTGACTTTTAAAGGTTTTTTTATTGTGCAAATATTTATGAAAATTCATTTTTCCCCCCTTTCAAATCAGAACCTACTGGGACCTTAGATGTCTGGTACATGAAACAGGCCGTGGACTTCGATAGACAACAAATTTCTCTTTTCTGGAAGGTAAGTTTTCAGTTTCAAATTTAAACTCAAGGAGATTATATATTTGAGTGATTCTATGTTTTCAAGGCAGAAAAATACCTTTTTTTTTTTTCTGTCGTGGCTTTGATATGAGGCTTCAAAGCCTGTGTAGGAGCTCACTTTCTCAGACTTGGCTCTGGTCCCTGCTGCAGTGCTCTTACCTGCCAGATGAGGAGGGGGACTCCAGCCCAGGCCCTCCCTCCAGCCACCTGAGCCTTTCCTCATCCCACTTTCCAGTGGATCAAGCTCCTTCCATTCCTGGCATTTCCACCCTCTCACCCCAACTACGCTGTCTCTTTTAACTCTTATTACCAAAGCTCGTTCCTTGTCCCTGATGCCAATCCAATAATGAGGTCAAAGTTTGGAGAAAAAGGGAAAAGAAGGCTATGATTCTATCCAGCAGGAACAGGGGGCTTCTAAATTTCCTATGTTCTCTGTTGTTAATTGGGAGACAGTCATCTCTGAGATCTGATACCATCCACCAAGTCTGGATTACTTCGTTCCTATGGTGGGTGTTGTACTCATGGACAGATAACTCTGCCTAGGATGAGGAAGAAAGGTAATCCTGTTTCCCCTGAGATTAGGGAGGAGCAGGGAGAGAGGAAGAGGAAGAAACAGGTCCATTTGAAAAATGAGTCACAGTGGCAGAGCAGCAAGGGCTAGGTTTAAGTATAAAGTGGACCACTGTTACCTCTGTCCCCCTCCTTTAAATAAGGGTGTCCAGCAGTGACCATGGTGACTTTACTCAAGATTTGGTAAATAGAGAAAGCTGTGGTGTGGATATTTAGGAATGTGTTTTCTATAGTCATTGAAAGAGAGAGGGTGTAAAGAAAGCTGCCCTACCTCCAGAGTATGTGTAGTAGTAGAAAATAACACAAATAGGAATAGAAAGTAGCACTTCCTCAATGGACGTAAAACAGGGATAGATTGAGCCACCTTCCAGAACACAGTAAGCCCTTACGGTAGAATGAGAGTTTCACCAAGTGCCGGAAGCCACCATTGCAGGTCCATTCAGTCCTCACAAAACCCTGTGAGGTGCTAACATCCACCTAGCAGATAAGAAAACCAAGCCTCAGGAAGAGGAAGTTCTTGCCCAGTGTCACCCACTAACTACAGGGCTGGGACCTCCTTGGCTACTTCATGGTATTTTCTTTGTTGAAAGAAAATGCTATGTGAATTGAGCTACTGCTAGGCATGCTCAAAAGAAAAGGTCTCCTAGTGAGTATACTCCTCTCGCTACACGTCTTCCAGTCAAGGGCAAACAAACAGTTTTGGAATTATGAACCCCATGAGCAGGAAACCAGAAGAGTCACAATGATGAATATGATGTTCTCCATTGGGTTTGAGAGTTGGAGTCTTCTTCAATTTTAAGAAATGAGCTTGCCCTTTCCCTCCCTCCCTCTCCCCCACCCTCTCTCCTTCTCCTTCTCAGTCTGGTGTTCTAAAAATAGCCTAGTGACTCATGATCAAGCTCTTCCCTTTAAAACTAACTCTGCAGCTCAACATTTATTTTAAAATAAATCTGCTTTTTAATAGGAAGAAAATTCTCAAAGCAGGGCATGCAGAGAAGCCACAATTTGCAGTAGAAAATAGCTCAATTTGTTGGCTGTTGGTTTTCATTTTCACAAGGAAGGAACTGGTTAACACCTAAATTTCTCCTCCAAAAAAAAAAAATGTCCTCAACAGTGATCTGAAAGAGACTTTGTGAATCCTATTTCGTGTCTCTCTACTCAAGGGTTCCTCTCAGCAGAAAGAGAGTAATGGTAATGGAATCTGTAAAGCCAACAAGACTAGTGTGGGGTCAATCAATGAGGGGACACAAATGGTTAGAAACCATAGAGCAGGGAGGGGCTCCAGGATAAAACCAGGTGTTACTACAGCATGCCTGTGTGCTTCTTGGGGTGCCAGAGACTACAGACCAGGCATCACCATGGTGGTCTGAAAGCCAAACCAGAGGCAAGTCAAAGTAAATGCCTGTTAACCACAAGACCAGCTCAGCAAATGTGCACATGCAAATGCTTCTGAGTTATTCATTTTGGCCTTGTCCTCATCCTCACTAGTTTCTAGAGAGACCTTGGAACTCAAAGAGTCTTCAATGCCCTTTGAGTCTACCCTTCCTCTTGTTGTAAATATCGCTTCTACTTCTGCCAGGACAGACAGAAGTCGCTGCTGTCCGCCCCCCAACACACACACAGGCACCTCTTACCATCATAAAATTCTTTCTTTTATGTAACCAGAATGTGGGCCTGAGAAGGGTGACCCGGACTGAATCTGGCCTATGTTAGAAACTGAAAGGTCAACACTAGAAGTGTCTGTGATTGACACCAGACATAGTCATCAAAAAGTTGGATCCAGTCCTAGCTTTTGCAGGGCCATTATAGGATTAAGTCCTTTTCTGTCAAATCCTGGGCTTGTCCAGTGGCCCCCAACAGGCCACTCTGTTGTGGAGGGAGGGATGAAAACAATGCCTAGAGAAACTGGGATGAGCAGTCTTGCTTTGGACCACAGACCTCTAGAGCCACAGGGATGCCATCCTCCCCCCCCCCCCCCAACACACACACACTCATTTTTATAAATGTGGAAGCTGAGATTTCAAGAGGGTTCTCCAATGAGAGGCCTTGGGGTAACATGGCCCTGTTGCAGGAGACATAAATCACTGTCCTTCTTTGTGAACCCAGCCTGCCCCCACTTTCCTACTGGGGGTTCCTCATGCCACACTCAGATAGGCCTGGGGATTCAAGGAGGTGATGCTGAGGCACAAGGAAGTCATCTGATGTCAGCCCAGAAAAAAAAAAAATGTTACAGCTAGGTTAGACGCTTTGTGGTGGGCCCGTCATCCCTCGCTGAGCAAAGACATAGTGTGCTGGGGTTTTCCTTCTTTGAGCAACACTGGGAAACCAAACACAGGGGCCACCCCACAATGTCAGAGAGAAGCACAATGGAAGCCCCAAGTAAAACCCCACAAGCCTGTGACAAGGAGCACGTTCCTCACGTCAGGGGACATGTGAGATGACCTTTCACTTTTGTAGGATGTTTACATTAGAGGAGAACACTTCATGCTGAGGGGATGCAGCCCCTTGGGGGATGTGCATGGATGGGTGTATGTGTTGCATACGTGTGAATGCATGTGAGTTTTGTACGTGAGCGGGATGAGTTTGTGCAATACAAATCCATGTGAGGGTGAGGGTGTCACTGTGTGTGTGTGTGTGTGTGTGTGTGTGAACATGTGTGTGTAAGGGTGTGAGACTTGTGCATGTGACTAAGTGAGGATGGCAGCGTGCATGTGAGTGTTGGAAGGTGTGTATTTGTGGGTAGGGTGGACGAGTGTGGTGCGAGTGTGTGAATGTGAGCATGCCCGTGTGTGAGGGTGGGCATGTGTGAGTATGTGGGTGTGTTGAGGGTGAAGGGACCTTTGCTTTGTTGTTATGGTTTCCACACCGTTACTCATTTCCTCATACCTTGGTTTTTCCTGAAAGCTCCATTTCTTTAAAACTATCCTGTACTTTTTTGAATCAGCTATTTTTAAGAGAAAAGGTATTTTCTAGGTTAAAGCCAAAAAGTACAATCTAATGTATGAAATGAAATGAAAATACCTGGGCACTGTTAAAACAACAGATGCAGTAGCAGGTAGGAGATGGTGCTAGGTCCCAAGCAGCCCAGTGTCCCGTGAGAGCCCTTCACAGGCTCAGCAAGCCCTCCCTCCAGTCCCCCTGGCTCCTCCTGGGCGGTTCCTCTTGATTTCCTTTGCTTTGGTGAAACCTTTCAATCCCTGCACACTTTCAATTCCAGCACACTTTTCTTTCAGTTAAGATAGCATGTATCCTTTAAAAAGAAAGTTATCTTCAATGTATATGGATGGTGGCTGAAAAGGTATGACTATGGGTTAAAGCCACATTAACCTTTAGCATTTCCTCTTAATGTCTTCCGTCTTGATCATACCAAGCCATAAACCTTTTGAAACGATGGTGGAGATATGAAAGAGAAATAGCCACGCACAAAGGAAGCTGAATTCGTTCTTTCAAACCAGTAAATATATCAAAGTTCCTCTTTAGTAAGTACTAAACTCATGCTGTGTGGCAGGGTTATGAAAGTGGAAAAGACCAATCCAGTCCTTAGGTCCTGGAATTCACAGTCCAGTGCAAGGACTGGAATGGGAGCAGAATGTCAAGGACACCAGGAATGTTGAGCAGGAGTTTAGAGATCAGCTGGAGGAGTGGTGGTGGGCTTGCCTGGAAGAGCAGGGAACAGGTGAGAAGTTGGGGAGTCCCTCCATAAGGGATAGTAGAGCTGAATGCTGAAGGACAGGCTCTCCACAGGAGGGTGTGAGAACGTTTGTCAGGGACTGTGGATTCATGATGGAAAGCATCGCTTTAGCGATGCTCTGTTCCACAGAAATATAAAGCAAGCCACCATTGAAAGCCATGAGTGTTTTAAAATTGTCTTGTGAGCCACATTTTTTAAAAAGTAAAAAAGAAACAGGTGAAATTAATTTTAAATAATATACTTTAACCCAATATACCCAGAATATCCTCATTTCAAAATGTAATCACAACCAGATGTGATTACAAACCTGTAATCCCAGCATCTCAGGAGGCTGAGGCAGGAGGATCAAGAGTTCAAAGCCAGCCTCAGCAAAAGTAAGGCACGAAGCAACTCAGTGACACCCTGTCTCAAAAAAAAAAAAAAAAAGAAAAAAAAAGAAAGAAAGAAATACAAAATATGTCTGGGGATGTAGTTCAGTAGCCAAGTACCCCTGAGTTCAATCCCCAGTACCCCCACCAAAATGTAATTGCTATTTAAAATGATTGGGATATTTTATAGTCTTTTTTCCTTTTCTCCTAAGTCTTCAAAAACTGTGTGTCTTCTAAGTATCAGCACAGTACAGAAGTTAAGAGCTCCCCACCTGGCAGAGAGGCAGCACTGGTTGGCTTATTTCAAGGGCTCCCTCTTGATACTGCATACCTCCAGAATTCTTCCACAAGCAATAGGGAGAGAGTTAGGGAAATTCTTGTTCCAAAGATGGGGGAGAGATTTGTTATTTTTTATTCACCTGTTCAATGGAAAGCTTGTTTTAATAAACAGCTACCCTCAAAGGCAAAATGAAAGTAAGGATAGCAAACCCCAGGTCCCAAGTCACAGCACAGCCTCAGAGACACTTTTTCAAGATATTCCTTTGTCTCTTGTCCTAGTGTTCTCTGTCACATGAAGAATACTCCAGCCTATATCACAGTGCCCTGCGGGGATGCCTTCTTTGGCTTCCTCATCTGAAAGAGACTTAGTGCAAGTGGAAATTACTATCTGGAACTTGATTTATATTGACATGGGACAAACGTCCATTGAAAATCCCTAGGGAAGATTGTCTACCAGGTGCTGAAACCCTGTTATAATTACCTGAGGTTTCCAATCTCAGAATCAATCTCTCAATACAAAAGCAGCAGATGGCAACATTTTGATGATTTTGTTGCAATGTTCCACTCATTCTCCTTTCCTTTCCAGTCCTGGTCCCATCACAGACTGACACAGCATTTCCAAAGATATTTTTGGAAAGAAAAGAGTTGCCTTGCCTTGCTTGCTAGTTGCACGTGTTATGCCAGCTGGAACACTGGGAATTTTGGTTAGAGAGCAGAATGTGTCCAGGGACAAAAACAAGAGGGTGGGTAGGAGGGAGAACAGAAGACTAGAAGCAGAGATGGAAGAGGAGTTAAAGTTTGGCTCTCACAAAGACTTCCTTTATTTTCCTGTTTTTTCTAGCTACAAAACAAGATAGAAGTCATTATGCCAGGGTAACTGCTATGAGGTGTCACTGGGTTCAGTCAGTTCAGTCTTGCAGAGGATCTGAAGAGTCTACCCAGTGCTAGCAAGTTCCCACTGTTGAGAATTGTAGACAGAGCTGTGCTACCTGGGTTCAAGGTCCAGCTTCCCTACCTACTGGTCATGTGTTCTTGAACAAGGTATTTAACCTCTCTGGGCTTTACTTTCCTTGTGAGTAAAGTGTGGAGAATAATGGAATAGACCACATGAGGTTGTTGTAAAGATTAATAAGATCACTGTGAAAAGTGTGCACTAAGTCACTGTGGGGTGCGAATGTTGTACATGACCCGAGAGTGAAAAGATGACCTGACAGACTGGGGGAGATGGAGCTGTGGATGAGAGATTTCAATGTCATAATTTCAAAAGCAGTGTGTAGTTGGTGTGCGCCTGTAGTCCCAACTGGAGGAGGCTGAGGTAGGAGTTCAAGGCCAGCTTAGGCAACATAGTCTCAAAAAGAAAAGAAGGAAGGGAGGAAGGGAGGGAGAAAGAGAAAAACTTCAAGTGACTTTGGACAGGGGCTGCTGAAGGTAGTCATGAATTCCAAAATCAAGGCACCCAAGTTTAAACTCACAAATTAAATGTACTTTGAAATCAACTACATCACATTGGTAAACCTTCCATATAGAACTGCAGGTGAAGCCAAGAGTCAAAATGGCCCGGGTCTCTGGAGATTAGTAGAGGGTGGAGTAGTGCCAATTGTGATGATGTTGTATTACTTCAGAGTAACCAAGAGAAGGGAACTCACCGAGTGTCTCTGTCTTCTCATTTGTCATGTGCATTCTTTGGAACAGGTTACTTCCCTTCTTAACTCGTGGATGGGGATTATCCTCATTTTAAAAATAATAAAGTTGAGGCTCAAATAGGTAAAATAACTTGCCCAATGTGAACAGTGGTAGAGAGCTAATGTAGCATGTGTGAGGTCCTGGGTTCAATCCCCAGCACCACAAAAAAAAAAAAAAAAAAAAAAAAAAAACCCACGAAGTCAGCAATATAAGCTGTGACTAATGTGTTCAAATTCCCCTAACTTTCTAAGGAGCATTGATTATAGCCACTCTTCTTTGATGTTGGTTAAGCTCTAACAGATTTTTTCCCTTATTATTTGCATCAGAAGTTCTGAAGTAAAGTGTTACTTTAGGACAATTCCATTAGGTGTAAGTCCTAAGAAGAAATGCTTCGTCGATTCACAGAGACCCCTTTTCTCCAACAGACCTTTGTTTATTTTTGTTTTGTAGTGCTGAGGATCAAACCCAGGGCCTCATGCATGCTAGCCAAGTGCTCTACCAGTGAGCTGCATCCCAGCCCCAGAGTTCTAATTAATATATATATATATATATATATATATATATATATATATATATATACATATATATATATATTTATTATTATTATTATTATTATTATTATTACTGCCAGAGATCAGAGATGGCACTAGAGTTTCCAGGACTAGATACCACCAGGGTGTCATAGTCTCAACTGTGTTGAGTTCTGTCTTGTCATGGATTTCATTCACCATGTTATCTCTGATGCTGGAAGCCTTTTCAGGCAGTGTAACTCTCGCAGCAGCTTATTGAGGGAGCTGTTCACTCTCCACTTCTCAAACCTTATTCAGAAAGAGTTTCCATGCTGTTTCATTCATTTCCCACAGGACAGGATGGAGCAGAAACAAAACTGAAGGGGACAAACAATAGGAAAGCTTATCCTTTTTTTGCATACTCTTACCAACAGAAAAGAATGAGGATAACTGAAGGAACAGTGGCCTGAGAGCCACACTCAGCACTGCCAGAGATGGCACAAGGGTTTCCAGGACTAGACACCACCAGGGATGTCACACATTTGGGTGGCTGGGTTCTGCCTCACATCCACTAGAGGGCGCTCTGCAATCTCACATGCCTTCCTTGTGGGGAGTATTTGACTTCAGAGCTCTAAACCTCAGCATCCTCATCAGAATGGGGAGTAGTAAGGGCTAAATGTGACAATAGAGGTAAAACTCCTAACACATGGTTTACTAACAAATGTTATTTTCTCCCCGTCACGCAAATAAGCAGCACTAGAGTATAAATATGTTCACCTGGTAAGACTTGTCCGTTGGCTGCTCAGGACTGCAGGACTTCTGGGTTCACAGCTTGTCTCCTTGTGACTCAGAGCCTGTTGGTCCAGAAAAGAATTATGGACCCCTACCCTTCCCAAATTTCTGAACTCATGCCCAACGTTGATGTTGTATGTCAGAACATATCAGAACCCCACAATTAGAGAAGCAGCTTTGCAACATCCTGCTAGGAAAGGTGACTGGGGATTCCAGTTATGCAACATGGCAGACTGCACCTGCCACTCCATTGTCTCAGGCTTAAGGAGCAGCATGTCACAGTAGAGGGAATACTGAAATTGAGCGCTCTAAATTCAATCCTCCCTTCTCCATCTATCTCTTGAGCAGCCTTAAGCAAGTCATTTCATTTCACTGAGTCCCTGTTTCTGTGTTTATAAAATACAGTGTTGAATTCATTGTTAATCTATAGAAACTCTTCCAGTTTGGTGGTTACACAAAGATATTCCATTCCATCTGGGCCAGGCATGATCCAGGAATGATGATCCAGGAATTATATACATTATTTACAAATTTTATGTTGCATTTCTTTTTTAAAAACAAATGAGTTATACTGTTTTCAGAGGCTTTGGGAGACTAAGTGCCCGCTTGGCTAAATACCTGTTTTCCTATTGGCTTATTGAGATTTTTGTTCCATGGACCCTATAGGACCAGTTTGGTTAAGGAGACCAATTACCCAAGAGAGGGTAACCTTTATCTCCAGACTTGAGCTTGACATTTTATGTGAGCCATATTTATATAATGCCATATGTATTGCCATATGTATGGCCCCAGGATGCCATATTTACTTGTCTACTACTTCCACTCCACCCCAACCTATTCATAATCTTTTTAACTCTAAAATATGAGAAATAGAGGAGAAATGCAAGGGTCTGTGCCCTTTACTATTCTCTGGAAACTTCACAATCCTTCTGAGTCTCACCTATATTGACTAGAAGGCTGTAATCAGCTGGGTATTTATGGCTGTCACTATGAAAGCTCAATGGACCCGAGATGACATTTACCCCCTTCTTTCAGCATTTTACCATTTAATCAAATGAGATTTCTGGGGTGTCTATAAAGGACAGTGAAAGAGTAACAAAGTCTGGTTTGCAAGGTGCTTTTTTTTTTTCTTCCAAATCAGTGCTCTGTTTCCTTAGTTGTTAGAGTAGAACTGAAGCCTCTTGGGTTCCTGGCAAGAATGGGGAATTTTGTGAGTTTGGTTAACTCTTGCAAAGTGCCTTGGTGAGATAACGTGGGGCAGGGAGGAGGTAATACACTTACCTCTGGACTTACAGAGAAGAAACAGGGAAGGATAGCTGAGGGAATGGTCTTTCCTAACAAGCTTTTGCTTTAATTTATGTTATTTTTCTTCCCTGACAATGGGCATGTTTATTAATGACAGTTTAGAATATAGTACTTTAGAAAGCACTTGCTTATTTTAATCTGCACAGCCAGCCTATGACTTCAGCTGTGATGGACATCTGAAATGCTAACTGTGGAGAAAGACTAAATGTTCATCCACCGGGTTCCCGGGCAACATGGCGCTTACCTGGTGCAGACCAAGGCTTGAGATCCAGGATTGAGCCTCATGGACACAAAAGGGTCCCAGAACAAATCTGTATTAATCATGCTCCCAGAAATGGAAATATAAAAGTTGGATGCTCATGGATTCATCCGCAGGGAGAATACAGCTGTTGGGCCAACCAGAAGGCTTGACTCAGCAAATTGGAACATTCTCTCCCAGTATGCTAATTGTTTTAGAAACCAAATTATAATCAGAAGGCTGATTTATTCACTTAAAGTGACAAATACAAATTTTAAGTGAACCAGACATTCATGTTGCCCATTCTGTCCTGACAGACAATCTTCATAGGAAACCAAATTATTAGATTTCTTGCTGATCAGGGAACCTGAGTGAGGGGCATTCTCCAATCCTAGATGTGTCTTTCAGCAGAGGTAGCTGGAGACCCCCCACTTACAGAAGGGATACTTATGCCAAGAAACTACCACTTACCCCTGGCAAGCCAAGCCTTCCTTGCCCTATGCTAGGCAGGGATAGGCACTGCCAATGTTAGGCTTGACAACTCCCCATGTTCTATGCTTCTGCTTTCCATGGTCCTTGTCCAAACAGGGGTACAATACAAATAATTAGTTTTCTGCATACTTCCTGGGATTGCTCCCAAATGATCTCAATTGGAATTTTTGCAGTTCCAAAACTTGTTAGTCACATATTTACGAACAGTTTCTTCATTTCCTAGCACAGATGGCTAATTCAATTCACTAAGTATAGATTTTACTGGTTTAGCTCTTGAAAGTCTTGTGTTTGGTGTTTTGAGCAGGATGATACTTTCTTATATAAAAAGTTAGACGTGTATGGATGTGTATGTTTCATAAATTTAGCAACAGAGACCCACAATTGCTAAGAGCCTCATCCAGGGTCCATGTGATTGACAGAACTGGAGTTCAGATTCAGTTCTTCTGAGTTCATTCTTGTTCGATGAGATGGATAGAGTTGTTTACCATTAGTACATTTCATTTTGATGCAAGAAAGGAAAATTGTTGTGTTCTGAAGAATTATTTTTTAAAGACGCTGATTTTTTTTTTTTCTTAAATGGCAGTTGTGCTGATAGGTCATTGCATGAAGTGTACAGTGGAGATGAAGAGATACACATGAAAAGGTCACTCAGATTTGGCTGCCTGCAGCAGGAGCCAAGAGGACCAGGCACACAGCAGTCAGAGATCTTAATCTGAGAGTTAATAGTACATGGATGTGTTTTGTTGCAGAATCTGAGTGTATCAGAGACAAGAGGGAAAATCCTTCACTATCAGGTGACTTTGCAAGAAGTGACAGGGAAGAAAATCACACTACAGAACATCACAGGACACAACTTCTGGACCTGGGTTATTCCCAGAACTGGGATTTGGACTGTAGCTGTGTCTGCAGCCAATTCAAAAGGCAGTTCCCTGCCCACTCGCATTAATATAACAGACCTGTGTGGCTCAGGTAAGGTACCAGATTTTCTTTACTATTACCTGTGGGAAACTATGTCTTCCTTATCTCTTCTTTCCTGCAGGCCTGACATGAGTAGCCACAAGTTTAGGCTTTAAGTTAACAGCCATCTCTTCCAATCAGCCTCTGAGTGGTTTGGGCAAGTGAATTAGCACCTCTGCTCTTCAATTTCCTCCTCTCTAAAATAGGAATTCTATTAATGGTTGGGCAAGTCATTGGGAGACTCCATACATAGCAAGTGCTCAATAAATGTTAATTGAGGAAATATTAGTTACACTAAATTAAATGCTAACAATTTCCAATTAGACAAATATTTAAGAAACAAAAATAATATATAATATTGTTTTATAAGAAATATTTTATACTTGTGTCCAAAACATTTCAAAACAAATAATATTTAAATGAAGTTCTGACTGTAATGAAACTATGGTAAGATCTTGTTATGCTCCATCTCTTCCTTACACAAATTTTAGTGTGTATCCAATTTTCTTCATCAAAAATCTCCCAACTTTATGTAGAGTCTCACACTTATAGTCATCTTCTCTGAAAATAATTTCTCAAGATAAAAATCCCATGATTTGCTAAAAAAATAGATACTTCTCAAGATGTGCTTGTAAAAGGATTTCATGTCAAGAGTATTGGCCTAACTTAAAAAAAAAATTGCCTACATAGAATAAAACTCAATAATCAGATCCACTCTTAAAATTTACTGTAATAATTCTATGCATGTGTAAGTCTAGCAATCATCATTTCAAAGAAGTTTCTACCAAAACATTATTTGATGTAGACTGTTAAATCCTGATTACACATCTTTTCAGTCATATAATGAAAACATAGGATAATGGCGTAGATGAAGATGACTAGAAGAAAGTACAAGTAGACACTGAAATAACCTTGAGTTGGCATGAGGCAGGAATCACTCTTAGGAGATAAGAATTATTCTTACAAAAGGCGTGACTACAGTGACTTATTTGTTCTCTCACATGAAAGGAGTTCAGAGATAGATAGAACAGGGTGGTGTGAGAGCTTTGTGACATCAGGACTCTGGGGTCCTCTTTTTTACCCTCAGCCAAGCTTGGCTTTGATCCTCAAGATGGAATTGGTCCAAGATGGTTTATAGAGCTCTAGCTGTTTCCCTGTAGGCAGCAGAAAGAAGAAAGAGAGAAGGGCTCAGACTCATTCTTGAGCTGTGCCCCATGTCACACAGCAGGGCTTGCCCCTGTTGGCCTTCATTGGTACCTGGTTGTACCCAACTACAAAAGGGGGCTCAGAGCTATCTTTTAGGCAGCAATGTTCTCTCATTAAAAGAAAATGAGGGGAAGGTGTTTAGTAGGCTGTTGGTCTTCTCTGCCTCATGTGGAAAGGCACCTAAACAGAAACCTTGAAGGAAAAAGCAGATTAACTTTGACTTTAATGCATAGGAAGAAAAAATTTTTTAAAAAAGATACTGTAAATAAAGTTCAACAAGTAAATAGCAACTGAAGAAAAATACATAGTACATTTTTAGCATAAATAGAGTTGATATCTATATATTTTTAAAATATCTATAGCTAGGTAGATATCTATATATGTATATATTTTTTTCAAATATATAAGCTATCAGGGGATATGAACACTCTAAAAAGAAAGCTGAGTGCTATGGCACACACTTGTAATCCCAGTGACCCAGGGAGCTGAGACCTTGAACCCAGGAGAATTGCAAGTTCAAGGCCAGCTTCAGCAGTTTAGTGAGGCCCTAGGCAACTTAGTAAGACCCTGTCTCAAAATTTAAAAAAATTTTTTTAAAAAGGGACAGGATGTGGCTCAGTGGTAAAGTGCCCCTTTGTTCAATACCTGGTACCAAAAATAAATAAATAAATAAATAAAAGGAGCCAATAAAGATATGAAAAATATGAATAGTTTAACTAGCAATCAATAAGAGGAAAATCATGAGGAACCAGCTGGGTGGGGTGACATATGCCTGTAATCAGGAGCTGAAGCAGCAGGATCACAAGTTCAAGTCCAATTTCAATAATTTAGAGAGGCCCGAAGCAATTTAGTGAGACTCTGTCTCAAAATAAAAAAGGACTAGAGATGTAACTGAGGGTAAAACACCCCTGGATACCAAACAAACAAGAAAAATCATGAGAAACCAAATCAGACTGACAGAGTAAACAGAATCAGTGTACCCTATCTTGGTGAGAAATAGGGAACAGGTACTCTTGTATGCTATTGGTAGGTGTGTAAAGTGATTCAACATTCCAGAAAGCAACTCAACCATATATAATGAAATTTAAATATGAACATATTTCTTGACCAGCAAATAATCAGATAAGTGTTTAAAATGTAAGTACAAAGACATTTGTGGGAAAATTGTTTGAAGTAGCAAAACACTATAAATGACCTAAATGTATAATGGTAGAGAATGAACTGGTTAAATACACCTTGATGCTTATCTACCTTAATCCCACAAAAGCATTAAAGTAATACTGTAACTATATTTGGGGGGATGGGGGGATACCAGGGATTGAACTCAGTGGCACTTGAACACTGAGCTACATCCCCAGCCCTATTTTGTATTTTATTTAGAGACAGGGTCTTGCTGAGTAGCTTAGCACCTCACTTTTGTAGAGGCTGGCTTTGAATTCATGATCCTCCTGTCTTAGCCTCTCCAGTCGCTGGGATTACAGGAGTGTGCCACCATACCCAGCTGTAACTATATTTTTATTGACATGGAAAGATGCACATTGTAAGTGACCAAGGAGATTTTCAAAAGTATACATAAAATAATGTCACTTAAAATGTATATTTACATGAGTATATAACTTTTGCATAGTAAAAGGAAAATCTAATAGAAGATAAGAAAATGCTTACAGAGGGTCATTCTTGCATCATGGGATTACAGGTGACTTTTCTTCCCTTTTGCTTTTTATATTTAATTTTTTTCCTTCCCAGGGTAAGTATTGCTCATGCAATTTTAAAAGTCAATGCTGTGATACTGAACTGATGTTTTCAAAATGTAATATATTAGAATACCTTACTTTCCAAATCTCATTGCAGATGATCCTTGAGGTTATAAACCTGATAAATGTAATGGTCCCATTCTAGGGTCCTTATTGAAATTTGGTGACAACTTCCCAAAGTGACACATTTCCTCATGTTAGAGTGCACCTCTACTTTATTCCCTCAACAGTCATTTACTGAGTATATATTATATAAGGTAAATTAAATTCAGCCATAGGTTAAAAAAAAAAACACCAAATGCAAGGTTGAGGTTCTCGACCTTCTATCCAAGTAAGAAGAAGAGATGGATGTAAAAACAAGTTAACTGTAGTCAGTATAAGTGTGAGACCGGAGCCATGCACAGGAGTGCTAGAAACAAAGAACCAAAGCATGGGCTTACCGAGTAGGAAGAGGCAAACTGGTGTTAGCCAGGTAAGTGAGCTCAGGTGTGCAAGTGTGAGCGTTTTCATAAAGTGAAAATTGAGCAAGCTTTAAGTTTAAAGGAAGAACTCGCAGTGGGGGAGAATAAGTGAAATTTGTTTAATATTGCAGAGACCTAGTGCCTGTGCTCAAGAGCTCCTGAAATTATAGGAGTCAGAGGTTGGTACATTCATAAATGGGCCTAGCAGTTAGAGCAACAGCCCACCTCCTCATGAAAAGCAGTGCTTGCCATAAAAGCACTGACAGGTTCTGGGGGTGCCGTGCATGAATCAGGAATCTGGGAACAGGTGCATCACTACTGGGTCTCTAGACTGCAGCTTTCGCCCTGAAACTTCCTAAATTTACCTGGAGAACCATGAGCTACACTTAAGCTTTTGTTCCTCTCCCCAGAGAAAAAGAACTCTGCCCATCAATCCAAGACAATAAAACATACTCCCTAATGAAAAACCAAAATAGGCAGTAACAATAATATTTTAAAGCCCAATAAAAATAGTTGATAAAACCTAAACAAGATAAAGAGATAGATAAACCTCTGATCAAATCAACTGGATGAAAGAGAGAGAGGGAGAGGGGTAAATAAAACATTGGTAAACATATTTTCCCATGGCAAACTTTACAATCTAGATGAAATAAATAACATTGTGAAAAATGCAAAATGTCAAAATTAGTACCAGAAGAAACTTTTTAAAAGCTTAATTGTAGCCAGGTACTGTGGTGCATGCCTGTAGCTACTTGGGAGGCTGAGGCTGGAGGATCATGAGGTTGAGGCCAGCCTGGGTAACATAGCAACTTCCAATCTTAAATAAATAAATAAACAAATAACCAGAAAGAAAAAAAAATCCCTGAACTATAATCCTTTAAAATGTTATTGTAACCATTTAAAATGTTGAAATAAGATTTAAAAACTTATTTGTTGGGCTGGGGATGTGGCTCAAGCAGTAGCGCACTTGCTTGGCATGCGTGCGGCCCGGGTTCGATCCTCAGCACCACATACAAACAAAGATGTTGTGTCTGCCAGAAACTAAAAAAAATAAATATTAAAAAAATTTTAAAAAAATAAAAATACAAAATAAAAACTTATTTGTACCTCCATGCTCTCAAAATAAAAAATAAATAAATAAAACCCAGGCCCAACAGTTTTATAACTGGACCTCCCAAAAAAAACTCCTATGTTATTCAAGTTGTTACAGAAAATAGAAAATAAGGAAAGCTGTTCAACCTATTTTATGGGGCTAATTTAATTTTGATAGTAAAAACAGATAAAGACGGTATAAGAGAAATTTTTGGCTAGATCACTTGTCAACTTTGACACATTGATACATAACCTAAATGAATTATTAGCAATTTGAATCCAATACATGTATTAAAAATTCATGCCAATAATTCCAGTTTCCAGTAGATCATATAAAACACTTAGAAGTCATTACTCTTTCCTAACACAGGTAAAAAGATGAACAAACTGAAAAAAATCAACAATTATTTGATCCACCAGAGAAGTCAAGTCACAGAAGGAATCACTGCCCCCAGAATTGAAAAGACAAACAGGCAAGCACCTAAGGGAGGTGAGAGGGACTGAGAAGCATTTTCACAGTTCACAGTACAGGGACACAGGCTCACTAACAGACTGAGACCTAATCACAAGTCTACAGAATGCTTCCCTGCTCTACATCTTTCCACCTTACTAAATGTCCACTCATGCATTTCATCTATTTGGTACATTATATGTGCCCTTCACCAAAAAAAAAAAGAAAAAAGAAAGAAAGAAAAGAAAAAGAAAAAATACAAGGCATACTAAAATACACAAACAAACAAAACCACAGTTTTGAGAAGAGCAAGCATCAGAACCTTACTTGGATACAGCACAGATGGTGGAATTATCAGACCTGGAATTTAAAACAACTATGATTAATATACTAAATATTTTAATGGATAAAGGAGAAAACACACAAGAGGAGATCAGTAATATAATCAAACAAATGGAAATTCTAAGAAAGAATCAAAAAGAAATGTTAGAGATCAAAAACACTGTAGTCAAAACGAAGGATGTCTTTGATGGACTTATTAGTACACAGGACATGACTGAGGAAGGAATCTCTTAGTGTGAAGATATTACATTAGAAACTTCTAATCTGAACAGTAAATTTTAAAAAAGCTAACAAGCAAAAAAAAAAACACATTACACACACACAAAAAAACACATTACACATTTTGGCTACAAAATGTGTAAGATACCCAAAATAATAAAAATACTAGAAGGGGAAAAAAGAACCAAATACATATTGAAAATGCAATGATGAAAAATTTTCAAGTTACATCAGAAATCAAACATGTATAAAAGAACACCAAATAGGATAAATGCTTTAAGAAACAAAGACAGAATAGCTCAGTTGGTAGAGTGCCTGACTCACATGCCTAAGACCCTGGGTTCAATACAGAGCACCACAAAAAAAAAAAAAAAGAAAGAAAGAAAGAAAGAAAGAAAGAAAAAATCCATCACAACTTATATCTAGGCATATCATTAGAACTGCAGAATATTTAAAATAAAATTTGGAAGAAGCCAGCAAGGGAAAATCCTTAATTATAGGGACACAAATCTAAGAATCACATCAAACTTCTAAGAAATCACATAAGCAAGAAGAAAGTAAAATATCAAAAAGTATTGAGAGGAGGCAGGGGAACCCAATAACCTAAAATTCTGAACCCTGTAAAATTATCCATCAAAACTGAAGAATAAATAAGATTTTGCAGTGTTCTTTTTCTTCAAACAATTGAAGGAATTTGTAACCAGTAGACCTGCCTTTGCAAGAAAGGCTAAATGAAGTTCCTCAGAGAGAAGAAAAATTATTTAAAGTAGAAACTGAAATTTACTTTTTTTTAAAGGAAGAACATCAGAGAAGGAATAAGTAATGGTAGAATTCAAACTTTATTCTTATTTTTAATTGATCCTTAGCTCTTTATTCAAAATAACAGTAGCAACAATATATTATTGTATGTGGGTGTGTGTGTATGTGTGTGCTTATGCATGTTTATATGTAAGTAAAATGAATGGCAGCAATAAGACAGGTGACAGAGAAGGAATTAGGATTATTTTGTTGTTATAAGATACTTGCACTATCCACAAAGCAGTAGAGTGTTATTTGAAAGTGAACTTGAATTAGTTCTAAATTACATTGCAAACAATAGGGCAAGCATTAAATATAGTTTAAAAAGAAGTATAATGGATATGTTCTAAAATGAAAGCATATAAAATAATTGGTAAAAAACATAAAAGTCTGGAAAACAAGAAAGGAACAAAGTACAGGGTGAAAGGTAGGAAAGAGTAGCAAATATGATAGATATTAATCCAACTATATCAATAATCCCTTTGAATATCGATGACAAATACACCCATTAAAAAACAGAGATTATTAGAGTGAATTAAAAACAAGACTGAGTTGGTGGTTTTTTTGTTTTGTCTACAGGAAACCCTTTAAACATACATATATAGCTTAAAGGTAAAGAGATGGCAAAAGATATACCATGTTAACACTAATCAAAAGAAAGGTGGAGTAGCTGCTGTATTAGCACACTGCAGAGCAAAGAAGTTATCAGTGACAAAGGGGTCACGACAGAATGACAAAGGAGTCAGTTTTCCAAGAAGACAAAACAATTTTAAGGTGTGCCCAACAACAGGGAATCAAAATACATGAGGCAAAAACTGATAGAACTGCATGGAGATATTTAAATCCACTATTATAGCTGTAGACTTAACACCTGATCAGCAGAAATGGAAGATCCTGAAGACAGAAAGCCACCAAGGACATAGTTGACCTCAACAATACCACCAGTCAACCAAAGATAATGGACATCTGTAGGCTACTTCATCTACCAACAGCAGAATACATATTCTTCTCATATTCATATTCAATAAGATAGGCCAAATTCTGGCCATAGCATGTATCTTCATGAATTTTAAAAAGTAGAAATCACACAATGTCTGCTGTCAGACCACAACAAAATTAAACTAGAAGTCAATTACAAAAAGATAACTATAAAATTCAAAATACTTGGGGATTAAACAAAAGAATTCTAAATAACGTGCGTCAACGAAAAATCTCAAGAGAAAATTAAAAATATTTTCAACTAAATGAGAATGAAAATAAAAATGAAAACACAATTTAACAAATTTTATGGGATAAGGTGAAAGCATAGAGGAAAATGTATAGCATTAAAAGCATTTATTAGAAAAAAAAAAAGATCTAAAATTGATCATCTACACTTCCACTTCAGGAAACTAGAAAAAGGGAAACTGGAAGAGTAAGCTGGGCACTATAGTCAGAATGGCAATTACCAAGAATACAAGCAACAATAAATGTTGCTAAGGAAGTAGGGGGAAAGGTACACTCAAGCATTGCAGGTGGTACTGCAAATTGGTGCAACCACTTTGGAAAGCAGTGTGGAGACTTCTTTAAAAACTTGGAATGGGGGCTGGGGATGTGGCTCAAGTGGTAGCGCACTCGCCTGGCATGCGTGGGGCCCGGGTTCGATCCTTAGCACCACATACCAACAAAGATGTTGTGTCTGCCGAAAACTAAAAAATAAATATTAAAAATTCTCTCTCTCTCTCTCTCTCTCTCTCTCAAAAAAAAAAAAGAAGTTAGCAATCATAAAGTTTAAAAAAAAAAACTTGGAATGGTCAACAGGTGAATGGGTAAAGAAAATGTGTTATATGTGCACATGGACTATTACCATATGGATTCAGCCATAAAGGAGAATGAAATTATGTCATTTGCTGACAAATGGATGGAACTAGAGACCATTATGCTAAGTGAAATAAGCCAATCCTAAAAAACCAAAGGCTGAATGTTCTTTCTGATATGTAGATGCTAACTGACAATAAATGGGGCCAGTAGCGGGGGGATTAGAGGTTCACTGGATTAGACAAAGGGGAATAAAGGGAAGGGAGAAGGTATGGGAACAGGGAACATAGTAGAATGAATCAATTACACAACCAATGTAACTCCACATCATGTTCAACCACAAGAATGGGAAGTTATACTCCATGTATGTATGAAATATCAAAATACATTCTACTGTCATGTATAACTAAAAAGAACAAATAAAAAATTAAAGATTAAGCTGGGAGTAAGCAAAGAAAGAAAAAATATCAACAAAACTAGAAGCTAGTACTTTGAAAAGATCAATAAAAGTAATGAATCTGTAGCCAGAACAAATAAAACAGTGGGGTACACGCAAATTAACAACTTCAGAAATAAAAGGGGGTTATTACTATCAATCCCATCAATATCAAAGGATGAACAAGTGATTAGAAAGGCAAAGACCTTAACTTTTCGTAAAAATCAGCTTAAAGCTTAATAGACTTAATTGTAGAAGGAAAACTACAGCCAGGCACGGTGGCGCATGCCTGTAATCCCAGCAGCTTGGGAGGCTGAAACAGGAGGATCAGGAGTTCAAAGCCAGCCTCAGCAACTTATCGAGACCCTAAGCAACTCAACCCTATCTCTAAATAAAATACAAAGAAAGGCTGGGATGCGGCTCAGTGGTAAACACCCCTGGGTTCAATCCCAGTACCGAAAAAGAAAACATGCTCGAAATCACATGTCATTAGAAAATTACAAATTAAAGCAATAATAAATATCACTGTTGGAAAAAACTCAAAATACTGAAACATGAAATGTCAGCAAGGATGTGGAGCAACAAAGACCTACTCATTACTGATGGGAATGCAAAATGGTACAGACTCTTTGAAAGATAGTTCGGCAGTTGCTTACAAAACTAAACATTCTTATCATATGATTCATTAATCATACTTTTTAGTATTTCTCCAAATGAGTTCAAAACTTATGTCCACTAAAATACCTGCATGTGAATGTTTACAGCAGTTTTGTTCCTAACTTCCCAAACTTGGAAGAAACCAAGATACATTTGGTAGGTGAATGGAGAAATAAATAAATAGTGGTACTTCTAGACAATTAACTATTATTCTGGAGTTAAAAAAAACTCTCAAGCCAGGAAGAGATATGGAGGAACCCTAAATATCTATTACTGAGTCATATTAGTCTACTTTCCATTGCTGTAACAAAAACACCTGAGGCTAGATAATATACAAAGGAAAAGAGATTATTTAGCTCACAATTTTGAAGATTTGCTCAGCTATGATGAGGGCCACCTTGGCTCTGTCACAATGATAACATTGTGAAGGGGGCACATATAAGGGGAGGATCACATGGCAAGAAAGGAAGCCAGAGGGTGATCTGGGGTCAGGCTTGCTCTTTTATAACAACTCACTCTTGTGAGAATTAACTCTGTCCTGGAAACCAGCATTATCTCTGGCAAGGGCAGGACCTGCAATGACCTAACCACCTCCCACTAGACCCCAACCCTAAAGGTCATCACCTCTCAATACTGCCACACTAGGGACCAAGCCCCCAACATGTGAACTTTTGGGGGACAAGCCACATCCAAATCATGACATAAATGAAAGAAACAAATTTGAAAAGGCTCTATGCTGTGTGATTCCAACTATGTGATATTCTGGAAAAAGGCAAAACTATGCAGAAAGTAAAAAGATCAGTTGTTGCAAAGGTTGTGGGGGAGGGAAGATAAATACGTGTGACACAGAGGGTTTTTAGTGCCGGGAAATAATTCTAAATGAGGCTGTGATGAAGAATACATGTCGTTATGCATTTGTCAAAGCCCATGGGATGTATAATACCAAAAGCTAAGTCTTAATGTAGACTATGGACTTCGGGCGATAACGATGTGTCAATGTATGTTTGACATTTGCAACAAACAGACTCCTCCCATCCCAGAGCTGGAGAGAGGAGGTGGCTGTTCATATGTGGAGAGGTGGGAAGTAGATGAGAAATCCTATTCTGCTCATTTTCATTGTAAACCTAAAACTGTTGCTAAAATTCACTTAAAAAAAAAAAAAAGGAAAGAAATTGGGCCGGGGTTGTAGCTCAGTGGTAGAGTACTTGCCTAGTATGCATAAGGCACTGGGTTTGATCCTCAGCACCACACAAATATAAAATAAAGATATTGTGTCCACCTAAAATTAAAAAATACTTAAAAGGCTCTTGTTCTTATAAAAAGAGAGAGAGAGAGAGAGAGAGAGAGAAAGAAAGAAAAGTACAGAATGATCAAGTAGGGTTAATCCCAGGAATACAGGATGGTTAATAATAGAAAAATATGTCAATGTAATTTATCACATTAATACCCCAAAAAAAGGATATGCTATTACCAGATGTAGAAGATATATTTAGTTAAAAAAGCCTTTAGGGAGCTGGGAGCGTAGCTCAGCAGCAGTGTACTTGCCTGTCATATACAAGGCCCTGGGTTCAGATCTTAGCACCATAAACCAAGCAAAACCATCAATTGTAAATTAACAGGATTTTTTGTAAAAATAAAAGCTCTTTAAAAACTATGAATAAAACATTTTAGCTTTTTAAAAGATTCTCTACCAAAAGCTTGAGGATACCTCATCTTGATGAAGAGATAAAGGCATACCTGTAATCCCAGCTACTTGGGAAGCTGAGGCAGGAGGTTGCACGTTCAAGGACAGTCAGGGCAACATAGTGAGACCCTGTCTCAAATAACAAAGCTGGGATGGGGTTGTGGCTCAGTGGTAGAGCACTTACCTGGCATGTATGAGATACTGGGTTAGATTCTCAGCACTGCATATAAATAAATAAATAAAGAAAGAAAGAAAGAAAGAAAGAAAGGTCCATTAACAGCTAAAAAAAAATAATTAAAAAAATAACAAAGGGCTTGGGATATAGCTCAGTGGTAAAGTGCTTATCTAGGTTGTACAAGGCCTTGGATTAAATCCCAGTATTACCAAAAAAGAAAAATAAGAGGTACAAGCACATTCTCTTTAAAATTAGCAACAACATAAAAACAAAGAAGGAAACGAGATTTAATAGGAGGGTTTGAAGGAAGTGATATCTTAAGCTAATAAGATTATTTACATGTAACATTCAGCAAGGCCAGGAAACAAATTATTAACGCTAATTAGAGAGTGTAGCAAGTTTGCCAGAAATAAGAATAACACACACAGGTCATTAATAGTAGAAGAAGTAATGGAAAATTAAATGCCACTTAAATAACAAACTAAAAGTATAAAGTGTCTAGGAATTAAGCTAATGAAGAATATACAAACACTTTAAGAAGGAATTTTTAGGGCTGGGATTGTGGCTCAGTGGTAGAGCGCTTGTCTAGCATGTGTGAGGCACTGGGTTCGATCCTGGCACCACATAAGAATAAACAAGGGTGTTGTGTCCATCTACAACTAAAAAAAAAAAAAAATTAAAAAAAGAAGGAATTTTTAAAACTCCATTAAAAGATATCAAAGAAAGGAAGGGTATGGTATCCTGAGCCTAGAGTCCCAGCTACATGGGTGGTAGGGACGAGAGAATCAGGAGTTCAAGGCCACCCTGGGCAACACACGGACAACAGAGTAAGACCATATCTAAACACACACACACAACACACACACACATCAGAGGAGATCTGAATAACTTCATCAAAATAGCATATTTATGAATGGGATGACTTAATATTTTAATAGTATCAAGTATCCCTAAGTTAAACTATAACTTAGTGTTTGATAAGTATGGGATGCCAAATGATATTTGGAAAAATTAACTCACTGTGTAGATTAATAATAAAGTAGAGCTGGGCTATAGCTCAATTGTAGAGCACCAATCTAGAGTGCACAAGGCCCTGGGTTCAATCCCCAGCACTGCAAAGTAAATAAATATGATAATAATAATAATAATAAATATATTCCCTTTAAAAATATAACCCCTTGGCCCAGCAGCTCAGGAGGCTGAGACAGGAGGATTATGAGTTCAAATCCAGCCTCAGCAACTGCAAGGTACTAAACAACTCAGTGAGACCCTGTCTCTAAATAAAATACAAAACAGGGGTGGGGATGTGGCTCAGTGGTCAAGTACCCCTGAGTTCAATCCCTGGTACCATAAAATAAATAAATAAATAACCCCTTGGATGGATTTGAACTAAAAGTCTCAATGTAAAAAGATAAAACTAAAAAAAAATAAAAATATAAATATAAATAAAAGCCAAGAGGACAAAACATAACTGAGTATATTCATGACTGTAGAGGGGAGGATTTTATAAATAAGACTCAAAATGCCCAAACCATGGATAAATTTACCAACATCAATGTAGCTATATATGTGGGACAAACACATGATAAAGTTATCAGAAAATTAACAGACTGGAGTAAAAGTGTTGAAAACTGATAAATGAATAATACTTAGAACATAAAAGCTATTTCTGCCAATCAGAGAAAACAGGAAACTCAACAGAAAAAAATGAGTGACATTTATGAATAGGCAGTTAAAGAAGGACAAAGTTGAACAGTGAGTAATCGGTGAAGAAAAGCTCAGCTTCACAAAAAATCAGAAAAATGAAAAGAACACCATCAAGTATTATTTTACATATTTCAAATTGGCAAAAATTAGGAAATCCAAATATCAAGGGTTGATGGAAGAATGAGAACCCTCATGTTAATCTTGTTGGAGCATCAAATGACTATATATGTATATATATGTTTGTGGAGCTGGGAGTCAAATCCAGGGCCTTTGTACATACCGGGCAAGTGCACTACCACTGAGCTAAATCCCCAACTCAACTGGCTATTTTACAGATTGACCTCAATTCACTTAGTATTAAGTGAAATTGTATGTGAATTAACTCTACAGCTGTGCACAAATATTCAGAAATGCACAGCTGCACAAGAGGTCATGTAAGAGATCGTTTCCTGCATCCCTGTCTGTACTGGCCAAGAGCAGGAAGGAACCTCCAGCTGGTCACTTGGAGACTGGACAAGGAAAGGGTTTAGGCAGCTGTTTGAAGGAAAGAGCTGGATTTCCATATAGCAGCATAATAGATATGTCCGAGAAACATAATAGATATGTCCATATAGCAGCATAATAGATATGTCTGAGTGAAAACACGTTAGAAAAAGCCTTAGATGAAAGAGCTCTCAATAATCTAATATGTTCATGAAAACACAACACACAAGCACAAATCCACACTAATTTTCAAGGACACATCTAGAATCATATGGTATTACATTCCCTAGAATAGGCACTTGGGGCACACAGGAGTGGAAAGAGGAATGAAGCACAGGAGGATAATAACTCTACATATAATTCCACGCCATCTTTGCAAGAGCTGGCAGTGCTAATTCTCCACAGTCTGAGAAGTAGAGAGACCCTAAATCTGCGGTGCTGAAGTCCTTAAAGAGAGATTGGGCAGGGCGTGGTGGCCTGTAATGCACATGCCTGTAACCCCAGCAGCTCAGGAGACTGAGGCAGGAGCATCAAGAGTTCAAAGCCAGCAACTTAGCAAGGCCCTAAGCAACTTAGCAAGACTTTGTTCAAAATAAAATATAAAAGGAGCTGGGGATGTAGCTCACTGGTTGAGTGCCCCTGAGTTCAATCCCTGGTACTCCCCCCAAAAAGAGCAAGAGATTGGTTCTTCCTAAAACTTGGCTGGGATGAGCTGTTGTGTTTTTCTACCTTTATCTATTCTGATTTTGTCCCGCTTCTTTTTCCCCTCTAAAGGATTGCTGGCTCCTCACCAGGTGTCTGCATATTCGGAGGATGTAGGTGGCATTGTGGTGACCTGGCAGGCCCCCGAGAAAGCTGCCTCAGCCGTTCAGCAGTACGTGGTGGAATGGAGGGCGCTCCATCTTGTGGGCAGCACACAACCTCCTCCAAGCTGGCTGTGGGTGCCCCCCTACAATATGTCAGCTCTGATTTCAGGTACTGAATTGTTCACTTTCACCTTAGCAAGCTACCAAGTTCACATTTGTTTGGGGAAGCTGCAGACCAGGATCCAGAACCTTGCCTTCAATGACATGATAACCCAAGATGACAATGGATAGTGACAACCTAAGTCCATCAAGAAAGCACTGCAGAATACACCACCAGAATCATAAAAGGTCAATGTGTTGACTAAAAAATCCTGATATTAATGGAAAAATCATACCCCTAGCACAGTGCCTAAGAAGATGAATGTACTTGAACCCAAAGATTATGCTAAGAGCTAAGCTGACCTGTCAGTGTGATAGGTACTTTTACCTTTGAATTTTTTTTTTTTTTGGTAGAAAAAGGAAAAAGAAGGTTTATTGCTTTGCTAGCAAAGGAGAAACACAGGGACTCCTATCCCAAATGCTGTGATTCTGCCCATCAGCAGGAACCGTGGGTTTTTGAAGAGGTGATTCAAAGGCTACACTCCACATGTTCTCTGTTGGAGTTAAAATCCACTTGTTAATTTGGGAGACAGTCATTTCCAAGATCTTCTGGTACTATCCCCAAAATCTGGATTATTTCATTCCTAGGATGGGTGAGTGCTCAAGGACAGATAACTCTGTCTAGGATGGGGAAGAAATTCCTTTGGAAATTTGTTCAACTCAAAACAATCATGCAGATGAACAGTCTTTATTTTGAATCCATCATACAGATGAGAAAGGGGATCTTTCATTTCCTATTCTGCTACTTATCATTGCCATGATAATAAATTCAGAATTGTCTGTATGATAACGGGTGTCCCTATTCCTCAAGTTCTGAATGTGTCAGTGGTTAGAATCAAGTGAGAGAAAACATCTGAAAATACATTTACATGTTTGAACAGAATTTGGTTAATTAGTTATTTCAAGTACAGCCTAGTGATTCTAAGTTCTGGGTCTGCAGCTACACTAACTGGGTCTGAGTCCTGGCTCATGTCACAAATAGCTGTGTGATCTAGGGCAAATTACTTAACTTGTGTGCCTCAGTTTCCTCATCTGAAAAATGAGCACAGTATTACTTCATTGGATTGTTGTGAGAGCTAACTGAATTAACATGGAGAATGTTTTGAATGGGGCCCAACATACATTAAGTACACAATAATTTAGCTATCATAATGTTATTACTAAATGTTCAGACCTAAGAGTTTAATAGGTCTGCAGGCTCTAAATCCCATATTTTCATTGCACCATGACAATCATTACACCTGTCTAGGAGGATGTTGTACACCCTTCTTAAGGACCCAAGATTTGTATGATAAAATAAACAGGGCACAGAGTATAATGATACATGAGCTGGTCCTTAACTGTGTGCCCCTTTTATAGTCTGGCTGCCTAAACTTCTAGTAGGTTAAGTTTTAATCATCACCCTTAAAGAGAACACTGCATATATAACCCAGCAAACTTCCAAAGAAAGGTGAGCAAGTCATTGGGAGACTAAAACTTCAAATCCATTTAGCCTATAGAAGAGAATTCTAGGTATGTGGGTGGTTGGGGAGAAGGGGCTGGTTGATGGTATGGCTGTTGCTTCTTTTAAACAAGTATGGGCATAAAATTGGGGTGCCTGTAGTCTCAGTTACTCAGGTGGCTGAGCAAGGAGGACCACTTGAGCCCAGGAGTTGGAGGCTAAACTAGACACCATGGTGAGGCCCTGTCTCAAAAAAAAAAAAAAAAAAAAAAAAACAAAAAGTGTGTTTCTTTTGCTGTCCCTGGAGAACAAGCCTAAATCCCAAATGGAAATTAAAAGAAGTCAGGTATCAATTTTGAGAAGCAACTTTGATGGTCTCTAATAGGACAATCAATTACCTATCAAGGCATCATCCCAAGTTTTTTCAGTAGAACCAATTCTCTTTCAGGACTGTTCTGCCTATCAAATCAGACAGAACCATGGATAGAAAAAGCATTCACTGAACTGTGAAATTGTAAGCTGTTATTACAAACTATATCAGGACTCACCATGGTGGACAGTTTGAACTATTTGCCCCATAGTTCCTTCTTTGGAAATCCTCTAATTCTTTACAAACACCATGAAATAGATGACAATACAGAATGTTTTATGCACTTAGTCAGATAAGTGTTGTTAAGCTCTTTAGAATTATGCACTTGAACAAAATCAACATACTAATGAGTAAAATGACTTTAGATTCTAGAAATATACACTTGAAATATTAAGTAATTTATACTTGCCATGAATTTTAACGGGCCTTCTCCAGTCGGTAAGATCCCCCATTGCCAGTGGTCGCACACCAGAACCTGTTCCCAGTTTCTGACTGGGGCCAGAGTTGAGTGTTCAGAATATGATCTGATGCCTAGATTGTAGGTTGGTGGGGCCAAAGCTGGGTGAAAATGCTTCTGACCATGTGAACATTCCTTTTACAAATATACACCAGTACAGTGCCTGGAAATGGGGGCCGGGCTGGTCTAACATCTAGATGAATTGGTTCCCTCTTCTGCCTGCTCCCATCTCACTTCCTTCTCTCTCACACTTGAGAGGTGAAATTAGCTTTCTGCAGAAAAACCACTTAAGAGATGGCTTTTAAACATGGACTGGGGCCTTTGCTCAAGGGCACCAGGTGTGTATTATGTGTGGAAGTGGTGGGGCCACACTGTAGCAAGGAAATTAAAAGAAGACGGGGGAGGGGGGCATGGCTGCAGGGACTAAATGAAGGTCTTAGGAGTAGGGACTTTTTCCATTGAAGGTTCTTAAAATGTGGGCAGATGTGATTAGGGAACGTTCATATAGAATCAGTCAGAAAAATTGAACAGAACCAGGGAACAAGCCTTGCTGGAGTTCTCCTGTCTTTGGAAAGGGTAACACAGCTGAGTTATGGAGCCCCATGTTTTCCCTCCTCCACTAAGGGTGGCCCATTCACAGGAAGAAACCCACAACATCTGATGTGGCAGTTCCCAAGGCTGCTGCCCTGACTCAGCATGGAACCTAGAACCTAGTGAGCTCTTCTGGAATTACCAGATCTCCATCTGGCCTACTCACTGGCACCTTCCATGACTAAAGGTAGAACAGCCAGGTACTGGGAGCAGAAAGCCACACCAGAACCTTCCCAGATGAAATATGATTCCATATCCTCTGTGGCCCTTTGAACTTCTCAGTCTGGATGCCACCCACAGATAATCTTTGGATTATGAGACTAGGGCTGTCGAGGGTTCTTTTCTCCATTTCGTTTGGTTCACAAATTGGAATTGGAAATCACCCATGGCGTGCTTTCCAATTTGTGATCTCTTCTGACAGGACTGGTTGCTTTGTGTGCTGTCTACTTACTGGAACATTTAGGGACAATGGATTTTTATAAAAACACATCCAATTTAGTAAATTATTCTATCATGTAGAATTCCTCTGCTCCCCCAAAGAAGACCTTGAACTTCAATCAATTGTCAGTGTAAGGAACTCTAGCAATCTATCAGCAGAGCATTAAGCAATATTGGAGAGTTCTTACTTTGACCTCCTGCTACTATAGTTACCTAGCAGGGATTATCTCTCTTTTTCCTTTCAAATTTCACTTGGAATTTGAAGATATATCATGGGCAGAATATATGGGGGCAAGGGTTTTTTTGTTTGTTTCTTGTTTGTTTTGTTTTTTTTTTTTTTTACAGGCAGCAGAACTCTTGAGATTAGTGGAAATAGGAGTTTGGGGAAGGAAGAGGAACTTGTCAATAAGCTTCATGACTGACACTAAAGGGCAGTGTGGCTCTTTAAAAGCTGGGAAGGAGCATTAGCATTCCTGGGACTCATCCAAATCTCCAGGCTGTGAAGCAACTTGGAGACCTAAGTGGAACAAGGGAGGGGAGGCCAGGCAGGAGCAAGGGGTCGGGTTGCACTGAGAGTGCCCTGGTTAGTCATCCCCACTGTGCCATCTGGAGCCACCCTCTCAGATCCTGATAAGCATCGTGGAATTAGAAAAGCTACTCAGGTGCTGTGCCTGCAAAATGCCAGCCTCACTTTCTTGTAAACAACAAATGATTTCTTTGTAGAAGTCAGAGGTTTTTTCCTTCAAGGTGAGTTGTTAGTTTGTTTTGCCCCCGACATGTACACCCTCCCCAAGTCAGTCTGCATGTGTTTGTATTCCTTGCTGGAACCTGAATGGATTTGTCTCCTTAGTCATGACAATCCTGTTTGTATGAAGAGACAGGTTGGTTGGTTGATTTGTTTCATTCTTGGAAGTTGGGAGCATTGATTTCTAAAAGCGGGCATCATGGCAAATAGGATGCTGAGAATTTGTAACTCAGGTCATCCCTTTATTCTCAGTCCAGACTGTCCTTGAACCATCTTCAGACTAAGGCAAGAAATGCCCTGGATGAAGATATTAAAATGGCTCCCCGAGTGACCCACCAGGCAATAGCACACCTATTCTAAGAACTCTCTTTTCCTTGCAGAGAATATAAAGCCCTACGTCTGTTATGAGATCCGAGTGCATGCCCTGTCCAGGGATCAAGGAGGATGCAGCTCCATCTGGGGTAGCTCCAAGTACAAAGGTGAACCTTGGGACCTTTTGCCAAATTTCACTTCACTTTTAGATTTGGAGGGTGACAGAAGTGTCTTATGTCCTTCTTTCCAGCACCACTGAAAGGCCCCCACATCAATGCCATCGTGGAGGAAAAGGGAAGCATCTTAATTTCATGGAACCATATTCCAGTCCAGGAGAAAATGGGCTGCATCCTCCACTACAGGATATACTGGAAGGAGAGGGACTCAAGCTCCCAGCCAGGGCTCTGTGGTAAGTGTGAGGACCATGTGCTGGGGGGTCTCCTGTTTGGATATGGGGAAAACACAAGTTTGGGCATGTGTGTGTCCACACACAGTGCTAGCACCATGCCTGGTGCCTGGTAAGGACTCCATAAGTATTTGTGCAATGAATTCAATTAAGACAAAAGTCATCCTGTGCCAAGCAAATTGTAAGACTACAGAAATGAAGTAAATTAGGTTCTCAAGGTGCCTGTTCACAGGCAGAGAGAGCATTTCAAAAAGCAATCTAGGCCTTTTAATACTAACTCTGTAGGCCCTTGAGGTTTGTGAACAACACATTTGGAGAACTTTTTGGTTGTTTTTTTTTTTTGTTTTTTGTTTTTTTTTTTTTTTTGTAACAGGGATTGCACCCAGGGGTGTTTAACCACTGAGCCATATCCCCAACATTTATTTTTAGTTTTACTTTGAGAGAAGGTCTTGCTAATTTGCTTAGAGCTTCACTAAGTTGCTGAGGCTGGCTTTGATCTCACGATTCTCCTGCCTCAGTCTCCCAAGTGGCTGGGATTACAGGTGCGCACCACTGCACCTGGCAACATTTGGAGAATTTATAAATCCTCACATTTGCAGTTGCCACCATAGCACATTACTTTCTCCTTAAAATGAATAAATTACAATACTGTAAGCCTTTATGACCCATAATCATTCTATAACTATAAAGCCAAAGCAATTAAAATAAATTCTGGCTGCAGCATTATCTCAAATGATTTCATGAAACACTACTCATTCATGTAACTGCTTTAAGTCACTTCCAAGATTTGATGTTCCAATCTTTGATTTAATCAAAGCTCCTTTTTTTTCCCCTTGGCTTCTTCATTTCATAAACAATTGGCTTTCTTTCAGGAGCATTTATCATAAAGAAAGAACATTTTTATTTGTTCATGAGCATTATTAGGTCCAAGAAAAATGTAATAAAGCTATCCTGAGAGGTAGATGACAGAAGCCCACCGACAGGAGTGACTTTTTCCTAAGGGATTGTCTTATCTCTTGATCTTAGAAGATCTGCAGTATTGCTTCTCCAAAAGTGCGACTTCCAAAGCTAGTTAATTTTTATTATATAAATATATGTGCACATGTTAAAAAGTTCAAGTAGTTCAGAAAGATATAAAATGAAAATTCTCCCTTTCTTTGCATTTGAATTGTTAGCAGTTCTTCGTTCTTAAAAAAACAAAAGTAATGCAAATACAAGAATATATTTAGAATCTGTTCTATATTTTGATCTACATTTTGTTTTACCATTCAAAACAGATCTTTTGCTCCATGAATTTTGCCTCATTTATTTTTTAACAGCACCATAATATTCCATTATAAAATCTTACAGTCATTTGCTTATCTAATCCACCATTGATAAACAGAATATATCACCAAACAGAACTGCTTCCCACTTACCCCTCAGGGTGTCAGTTCTGAAATACATCCCAAGAGGTGACCCCAAGAGTCAATTGACTTCTTCACGGGCCATTTGGAATTCTTCATGTGAAATTTGACCCCAAAAGTGATTTTCATTTTGACAGAGTTTAAACTGAGATGCCTGTTTACAACCATGGTCAGTTGGCTCTTGAAGCCATTCTTATAGATATCAAAGGAAATATCTATCTTATTTTGCTGCAAATTGGATGAACCTAAAGTCTATGTAAGATTATTTTAAAAGGGAAGAGAGCAAATTCAATTCATTGTTCCATTTCATACCATTTTAGGTTATACTTTCACTTAATTTACTAAACACTAATTGATGATGTTCCCTTCAGAGATGTCAGTAGGGAGAGAGAGGGAAAGAGATAGTATAACTGCTATGATTGAGAACTGACAACAGCTTATTGCATTTGGCAAACAGAAATCATTTGTGAATTCAAGAGAGTAGTTTCTGGATGGCAGTAGTAGGTAGAGGAGACAGGAGGAAAACACCAGCAAAGAGGAGCATCACAATAGAAAGCAAGGGTGGTGCCCTGAGAAGCAAGAGGCTCCATCTCCCTTATCTTGGCACCATTAACCAGGCTGCAGTCCTAAGGCACATGCAAGTGTTAGGAGCCCAAAGCAAAGGATGCTTAGTCCTCCTGGACAGGAAAGGGGAGAGAGAACTGGGCCTAAGCCGTCCGCATGTTATTAATCCCATAGGAGATTCTGGTACAGCCTCTCCCACTTAGGATCCGTTACACGTCACTACCACTGAATGGTCCCTGCTAATAGACTCCAAAAGTTCAAGGGCAGCAGCCATGGCAATTTTCTCACCACTGTCATCTCTACCTAGAATACACCGAGACACACAGTAGGTGCTTAATCAAAGTGGTATTTCTTGGATAACAAATGGGTGAACACTTCCCTATCCTCTATTACACCCAGTGAGGATTCTTAGGTAAAAACTTATTTCCAGGAACAATACAGCTATTTTACCTGGTCCACTTGACTCTCCTACCCACTGCCTTTCTGTTGATAACTATCACATCTTTGCTAAACTGTTGCCTTTATTATTGATCAATCTGAGTCTAAGGTTTCGCATGGCTGAAGCTTTACTGGCCCACTTATCCCTGCCAGGGATCACAGCCCAGAGGCAGCAGAACCAGTCTTTCCTGCTTGACTCCTGTCTCCCATTACACAACTCAGCCTATTCTGCCAACCAAACTGCTGACTCCACCACCCTCTTCTCTGTTCCCTCATAGAGTTGCTATTTTTGTTCTTCAAATATACATGTGTGAATAAACTTTATAAGCCATGCAAACCATACAGATCCCATCCCTTCTGTTCCAACATCTCATTTCACTCCTAGAGCTCAGGATACCCTCACACAGTTGGATGGTTGTCTCCCCAATGCCTGCTGATGTTTTGGTTCAGAAAGATGAGCGGAAGCTCTTTCTAAAATTAATCTTTTAATCTTCTGATTTAGGAATAGGAAAAGGGTGTGTGTATGTGTGTGTGCGTGTGCATGTGTGTGTGTGTGTGTGTGTGTGTGTGAGAGAGAGAGAGAGAGAGTTCAATCATAATACAGCTTAATTCTATGCAAGCAATTTCACCAAGCTACTAGTAGACTTGGGAATTTTCCACAAGATACTTTTCCCAACAGGATGTAAATTATAAAAGTCACTCTGAGAGTCACAGCTGTGAAATGATCTGCTCAGGCCTCGGCACTTTGGGTTGAATGGAAAGGACACACAGGGCTCCATCTTCCTAGCTACCCATGAAAAACAGGACTGTGGAAGGCATCGGTTTTTTCCTTTAGATGGTGAACTCTTTGAGGTTGGTTCTGTGCTCTGTATGGTCAGTGCCTTGCCAGCCAGTCAACAAATACCCATGAGTGTTGAAATCATTGCAGCATGCAGAGTGTCTTTGGATTTGCCCAGGAGTTTGTGAGCCAGTTTGTGACAGTCCTAGTTTTCACTTCCGCCCCCACAGGCACCGGCATCTGAATGTGCCAGCCTCTCCTTCTGCTCCAGCGCTGGCCTTAAGGTTACACACCTCCCCAGTTTTTGAGAGTTCACCCCAAAACCCTCACCCTGCAGAATACTGGAGATGATTGCCTGCTTTCTAAAAGCTACCAACACTCATGTTTCTTGGGGGAGAAAAACAGCATGGGTGCATTGCTCAGAAAACAAAATCTTCCCTGCGAGAAACTGCAGGGGTGTTGAGAGCATAAGGAATTAGAAATCTGGGCGTACAGCTACCAAATCTAACCTCAGTACCATTGCTCTAGTTGTTAATGATTGATTTCATGACAAACTGAAGCAGACCGTCATGTTAAGCCCTGTAAGCTCAGGACCCAGAGCCTACAAAAATGTACGAAATCACAATTTTAAGATGTTAAGTAAATGTCTATTCTATCTTTTGTGAGTACTGGGGATTGAATACAGGGGTGCTTCACCACTGAGCTACATGCTCAGTATTTTATTTTTTTAACTTTTTATTTGCGAGAAGTTTTACTAAATTGCTGACCTCAAACTTGTGATACTCCTGCCTCAGTCTCCCAAATTTGCTGGGATTACAGGCATGTGCTACCACACCTGCCAGGTTTCTGTTCTTGCTACTAAAAGGCTCAGGGGTCACTCCAGTTGAACTTGGCTGACTGGGCTGCGCAAAATAACCACACAAGAGAGACAAATACCTTTTTGTTCGGGGTCACAGTGACAGCTCCTCTAACCTTAAGGGTCCACAGGAAGAGAGAGAGCAAGAGCACACGCTGACCCCTTTTATTGAGGAGAAGCTATTCAAATGAGGCAAGGGGTCAGTTTCAGGGGGCTGAGTCTATCTTCATGATGTCCACTGTCAGCAGGTTGACTGACACCTGGGTAGGCCACACCCAAGGACACAACAAGAGAAGGGGACATACACACAAGGTACTTCCATGGAAGATTCTATCCTAAACAGGGCAAGGAGTTGGTTATATTACAAAGGAACAGGTGAGCATATCTTCACCCATGGGGCTGTAGCAAGACACACCATGCACTAGACCCCACCCCCGAACCCAAGAAGGGTGGGGAAAACTCTGCCACATTTCTTTGACTGAGCGCCTCAGCACCCAGCCAGGGAGTGTGACTCAGTCACATGCAAGGTTAGTCTCCCACAACACCTGTTTCATTAATTGCTAAATGTAGCTGCTTTAAAAATTTCCTTTTCTTGAAAACAATTTGTATACTTACTTTTCTCCTTTAGAATTCTCAAATGTACCTGATAAATGCCAGAAACACTAAAAATTACTACAGCTAAATTATTTCAAAGACAAAAAAATGGCAAAAAAAATGTGTAAGATTTTACCACAAAAAAAAGGTAATATTTAGTTTGTTTGGTACACTATGGAGTGAGACCTTCATAAATGACAGTTATAGGCCCTACTAAAATATTAAGCCCTGATGAATTAGGATAATTTTAAAATGACAATGTATTTTCCCTTTTAAATTAAATGAAGCATTAAACAATAAAAATGAGTGAAAGCCCACACTGAACAATTTCCTTTAATACATGCTTTTCTTCTTTCTTTGCCTTTCAGAAATTCCTTATAGCCTCTCTCAAAATTCATATCTAATAAACAGCCTGCAGCCCAGAGTGACATACATCCTGTGGATGACAGCTCTGACGGCAGCTGGTGAAAGTCCCCAGGGAAATGAAAGGGAATTTTCTCCACAAGGTAAGAGATGACTTTAAAGATGGTGAGTCCACCCTGTATTCTTTCAAGTGTACACTCCCACTGCATGCCACATCGAAAACATCAAAATTTCCTTAATTCTGTAATTCCTTTCTTGCTGCCATACCTTTTCACTTGCTGTTGCCTCCAAACAGGAGTGCCCTCCCCCTCCACTGTCTGCTTAGACACAGTGTCAATTCATTTTCCAAAACTCAGCAGAAATGTTTCCTCCTCCAGGAAGCATTCTCAAAAGCACCTTGATCTTCCCTTCCCTTTACCCGTACTCAGATTTCTCCTTCCAGTAGGCAGGGATTGACATCTGTTTATCTCTGAACTCAAGGTCTAGAGTGGTCCCTAATACATATTCACTAAACATCTGTTCAAAGGAAGAAAGTCACATGAGCAATAATAGTAGCACTTATTGCATATGAGGTAGTTATTATGTAATAGTCATTCTGAAAAGTGCTGTTACTGTAACAAAGTACCAGAAACTGAGTGCTTCAACCAACAGAAATGTATTGTCTCACAGTTCTAGAGGCAAAAGTCCAAGATCAAGGGGTCATCAGGGTGTGTTCCATCTGGGGGCTGTGGGAGGGGATCTGTGCTTGGCCTTTCAGAGCTTCTGGTAGTTTACAGACCATCATTGATGTTCATTGGCCTGTAGATCTCTGCTTTCATCTTGTTTTCTCCCTGTGCCCAATTTTCCTCCTTTTTATAAGGACACCAGTCATTGGATTAAGGGCTCATCCTTCCAGTACTTACCTTAACTAGTAATATCTGCAGTGGCTCTATTTTCAAATAAGGTCACGTTTTCAGGTAGGACTTCAACTATGAAGTTTAAGGGTAAACAATTCAAACTATAATACATACTTTAGCTAATTTATTCTTACCAAACTTACATGGCTATACATGGCCCATATTTCCAAACACTTAATATGAAATATATTTTAAAATGTGAGGGAATTGTACTAGTGAGAGAACCAAGATGTAGAAAGATTATCCAACAACACAGAGATGGTAAGTGGCAGAACTAAAAACGAAACTGAGATCTTAGTTCCTTCAGTTAAATTTGAGTGTATGAGTAAGTGACCCAGCTAACATGGGCTTCTCTCCACCTGCTAAGTCAGACTGTTCTCTCTGGCAGCGCTCATTTGCTTCTGCTCTAAGCGTACAACAAGCTGTTCTTGCTTTATGACATACAGCATCAAGTTGATCATTTCAGGACTTTGTTGTTCTGTCAGGAAATTCTCCTTCGAAAAACTATCAAGCCTTCTTCTCATCTTCCTAGTTCTCCTATGAATGATGAGGTGTGAATAATTAATGTGGACTAAAGACCCATCATCTCTCTATTGGTGGTTTCTCCTAACTTGTCCCATCAGCCCAGAAAGGAAGGCAGATGATGAAGAAATGGCAGATCATGCAGATTGTGTTGGGTGGAGAAAGGCTGCCTCCTTAACTCCTGAATTCAGCCTTGTTAGCACATGGCCTAAGGGAACTCTGCCTCTGCTCCTGTGGCTCCTTCTCTCTCTTACCCCTTGCTGACATTCCATCTCTGGTTGCAATTCATCAGTAGTTCTCCAGGAGCCATCAAGCTAGAATTCAAATTTCTTGGTCACCAGGTCCTACCTGGTCCTGTTAGCCATCTGGCTCTATCCTTTGCCATACATCTCATCATTCCTATGATAAAGTAAGACCAGACTACCTGCACCTGCTTGAAAGTGCTGCACTCTTCCTCCTTCCAAGACTTCGCCTGTTTCCTGGTCTGGTCTGGCCTTAACTTGTCCACTTAGCTGATTCCTATTCATCTTCTAAATTCTAAACTTTTGACATCATGCCATTTTCAAAACCCTCCTCAGCTCCCACAGTGAGGCAGTTTCCTATGTTGTTCTCTGCTACACTGCCCATGAATACTGTGAATGCACATATCCCATGACATTATAAGTTGATGGCTTACATGTTTACACAGCTGTCTTCTGTACTGTATTCACAACTTTGTAAGACAGCAGAGCCCATGTTCTATTCATCTTTGCATCTCAGCACCTACTAAGGCCTGATAGGTGGATAGTACTCAGTAAATGTTGGGTGAATTAATAAATAATTTCAATAGATAGTGAAATGCTCTCATTCTTTTCATAGGAAGGAACAAGCACAATTTCAAAGATTCTCAGATAGATAGAGGGCTTATCCAATGGTTTGGTAAAATTAGTAGCTACCATTTCTTGAGGGCCTCGGATATTCAATATATTTCCATATGCTTTAAATACACCATCTCTAATCTTCATAACCACCTGGAAGGTAGACATCATCATTCACATTTTACAGATCAAGTAACTGAGGTCTGCAGATCACACATCTGTTAGTAGCAGAGCTGGATTGAAACTTGGAGCTCCTTTTTCCCTAACCAAATGCAAAAAAATGGCTTGACCTTGTTCCTGAGTCCAACCGCCCAAGAGCTGTGAGTAGGGCCCAGAGAATTCACACAAAAAGTAAAGTTCTATTTATAGGTCAGTATTTTGAAATGTTCATTGAAAATAACCGTAATAGGATTTTCTAACTTTTCAGGTAAAGCCAGTTGGAACATGTTTATGACGCCAAGCATTTGCATTGCCATCATCATGGTGGGTGTTTTCTCAGTACGGTACTTCCGGCAAAAGTGAGTTGGTTATACCTATTTGGTAAATGTATTTTTAAAATAATAATATCTGTTACTGCTATGGGTCAGGCAAACAGACATACATTGCTGGTGGCAGAATAAATTTATTCACCATTTTTAGACAACAGTATGTGTTGAGTTTTAAAAAGTGTACCTATGCCCTAGCAATTCCTACCTAGGTATTTATATTTAAATATATCATAGATATATGCAGATAGTTAGTGGAAATTGTTTACTGAAATATTGTTCATAAAGAAAATATTTAAATAACCTAACTTCCCACTCTAATGGGATTGGTTAACTAAATCACAACATATTGCATATTATAACATATTATGCATCCATTACAGATGATGTAGAAGCTGGGCATGGTGGCACACACCTGTAGTCCCAGCTACTCTGGAGGCTGAAATGGGAGAATCATTTGAGCCCACAGATTTCAGACCAGCCTGAGTAACATACCAAGATCCCATATTTAAAAAAAAGATGATATAGAAGAAAATTAAATGCTATTTGTTATATTATACTTTTTAAAGCAGTTTTCAAGACAAATATACATATATTAATTTCTTAGAAATAGTGCGTACACACACATACATATGAAAGATATATAAATTGGTCGTACATAATATAAAAGTCAAAATATGCAGGGCATGATGACACATGCCTGTAATCCCAATTACTGAGGAGGCCAAGTCAGGAAGATTACAAATTCAAGACCAGCCTGGGAAACTCATTAAGACCCTGTCTCAAAATAAAAAAATAAAATGGACTGGGTGCATAGTTCAGTGGTAGAGCACCATTAGGTTCAATTCCCAGTCTTGCATATACACACTTTCTCCCCCAGGTTAAAGAAATAAGCTTAAGTAAAGGGCTAATATGGTGGCTCCAGTCACCAGGGACCTAGCCATCTTCTGTTTTTCTGCTACACTGTCCTGATGTAACTTCCATCCTCAAGTTTACCTCATGGTCCAGTAGTTGGCATCATAACTAGAAAGTGGTCTTTAAGTTGGGTGTACTGTTAGTCCACTAAATGAGGGTACTCTTCCTAGGAAATAGGGGAAAATAGATGGTGGGAGGCAATTAATGTTCTACCCCAAAGATATATAACACAATATTAATAGAGGTTGTATCTGGGAATAAAATCAAAGGTAATTTTAGTTTTTTCTATTTAACTATAATTTCTGAAGTTTCCTTAGTAAACATACATTATTTTGTAAAGAAAAATATTTAGTTTGTTATTTGATACAAAGCTTTCTTCAAATCCCAAGTAAAGAAATAGAAATAGAAATAGTCAAAGTAAAACTAGCTCAACATTATTGTGCTAGCCATTGAACTTCTCTGGAAGGCTTTAGTTTATTGAAGATCTAATGTGTGATAAATATGTCAAAGCAGTGCTCTCTTAGGTATACTTTGAAAAAGTTTAACGCAAAAGTCAACTAGGATCACATATAGGCTCTTCATGTAAACAGTAGATATCAGGGTGAAGGCTAAACTGCTGTTTAAAAAAAATCAGGAAAACTCAAATACAGTGTTTTAATTTTAATTATTCCTTCCATATACCAGTTCTTAGGAAAATCATCCAGGCTGGCAGCCAGCTCTGTTCCAGTCACTTGGGAACCTAATTTTCTTCCATCTTATTGGCCAACCATTCCTTGGCTATTGCCCCCAGTTGCCTCTATACCAGACTACAGATATCAGTGATCATATTTCTTTGGAGAAAAACACTTTTCTTTGTGTCATATAACAATATCTCTCACTTTAAAAAGTTAAAAAATTATAGAGACCTTTCTTTGTCAAAGTTCATTAATGCTAAATCTTTGAAAATGTTTCATACTGGTCTTAAAATTTTCAAAAAATAAGCAAAATATTTAAGTCACATGCAATTATAAGGTTTTTTTGGAGTTTTTTTCCTTCTGTATCATTAAAGACTTGTATTTCTTCTGATCACCAAGTACAAACATTGCTAACATACTTAAGTTCAAGCTATTTATACCTTATTGTATCCTGAGTATTTTTTTAACTTTTAGTGTAGTAATTTATTAATCATCTTAAATTCTTTGTAAATATTCTGATTAGCTCAATAATAAGTTCTCAAAGGATACAGGATCAGGTACCCTTACTTGCTGTTCTATCCCCAGCATGAAGCACTATGATGATCACGTATTTAGGAGCTTATTCAATGTTTGTTGAATAAATACATGACTGGATAGTGAGAGATTGCTAAAAATCACATTGAGGAAAAATTTCATAGTTTATTTAGCAACCCCTAAGTGGCTGTATGGTGACTCTTTATCATCGATCTGAATTTCATAGGAAACTACTCCATTATCTTTGTCCTTGAGGGTTTATATTTTACTCTTTGTATACTAAAGCAACCCCCACACCAAAATCACTACACTGGAAACCTGTGTTTCCTTGCCATTGTATGTGCTTAACCAAATGTCACTGTTTTCTCATCTATAGGGCATTTGTTCTCCTTTCATTACTCAGACCTCAGTGGTGTAGCAGAGACATTCCAGACCCAGCAAACAGCACTTGGGCCAAGAAATATCCCATCATGGAGGTAAGGCATAAAGTCTCAGAAGTCAGTCAATGGGTTGCTAGTGATGACCACATCTAAGGTTCCTATTGTAGTTACAAGGAACCCTGAGATCCTATGGGTAAGCCGATATCATTCAAGCTGAGTTACCACTGTTATGTCTGTTTTCTTCCTGAACTGAAGAGCAACCTATGCAACAAAACACTAAAAGAACCATAGTGTTCTATTCCTCTATAGGTCCTACATTCCCTTCCTCAACTCATCTTATTTCAAAAGAAATAAGAAATATTTTTTTTTTCCATTTGCTGAATACTAGTCTGAGCACTGACTCATCCAAATTCAAGATAATTGAAGCTTTTGACTTTCCCAATCCTGACTGAACATAGAACAGATAAATAAAAGCAATACTATTTTGGTTTTGGCAGGAAGCCAGTAAGCTATTCCATTGTGCAAAGAAATGGTTTTAAAGGAGAGGTTGCTCAGCTGGCAGGCGAGAGGCCAAGGGCAGTGAAGGGAGCTGCCACTGTTGCTCAGTAAAAGGAGGTGAGAACAGCTCACAGGGCAGGATGGGCCATTGTTAGTGGAAGGCCTGGAAATAGAAGGCATCTGCAAGACTGTGCATTTAAGAGGAGCAATAGGTGAGGGAAGGAACGTGCCAATATCCTTCCCATTGCCCAGGGTATTGACAGTCCCAGACTCCCTTTCTCAGACCTTACTTAAGCCCATCTTCTCCAAGATTCGTTTCTTTAATCACCCAGTGCCGCCTTCTGTCATCCATACCCTTCCTCAGCCAGAAGCCCATTACTACCAGACTCTGCTTTGGGAAGGAGCTGATCCCAGCTATCTCTGCTTTAGGAATTCAAGTCACTGCAGTTTAATGCCTTTGGAATCTGGCCAGAGGTCAGCTTCTGCCACTACAATGTGTGAGACTCTTGAACAACTTACTCTACTATCCCAGCCTAGCTTCATCCTCCGTACAATAGGAATGAACAATACCTCCTTTGTATACTGTTGAGAGGACTAAATAATGTGAAGCACAAAGGTCATACAAAGCAAAGATCATTTACTCTCCTCCTGGGAAAACGCATATTTTATGACTCCTCTCTATCAAAGGATTTGTCCCTGTTAAGTCACAACAGTGATAATGACAGAAATATGTATACAAACATTTATAAATATATATAATGTACCATATATAATTATACTATGTTATATATTCAGTATATTTATATATAGTATAGTATATATAATATCATTTATTTATACGTTATATATAATATATATTTTAAAAATGTATACTATATAGCACATATTATATTTATTCTACTATAACAATATATAATAGCAATAAACATTTCATATGTATTTCTATTTCATATATATGAATTTCTATAACATATTCAATGTGTAGTGTATTTTAATATAGAATACATTATATATAGTATATAAATATGAATACTGTATAGTACATATAGTATACTACATAATATGTAAGCATATTGTATATAGAATTTACTTATATGTATTTATATAATATATATTTATATATTACTTTCTTTGTGCCAGGCACTTTTTAAATTATTATTATTATTATTATTATCATCTAAGTTGCTTATAGCCTCACTAAGTTGCTGTGGCTGGTTTTGAATTTGTGATCCTCCTGCCTAAGCCTCCCAAGACAGGCACTTTTAAAACATTGCATACATTAACATTTAATCCACATAGAGTTTTAAGAGGTTGTGCTAAACTGGGCTCAGTAGCCCATGACTGTAATCTCTACTTGGGAGACTAAGGAAGGAAAATATCAAGTTTGAGATCAGCCTCAGCAACTTAGTGAGACCTGTCCCAAAATAAAATAAATAAAATAAATTGGGGATGTAGCTCAGTAGTACAGTACCCCCAGGTTCAATCCCCAGTACTATTAAAAAATAAATAAACAATAAGAGGTTGTGCTATTATTATCCTCATTTTTCAGATGAGGAAAATGAGGCACAGAGAAAGAATCAAGTAACTAGTGCAACATTAGTTAGCTAATAGAGGATGATACTAGATTCACATACAAGCAATATGTGCTGTCCACCATCACACTGTACATCCCAACAGAGCTTTAAGCATAGGGTGAGGGAAGTGTTTCTATTGGTCCAAACCTCTGAGCTGAGCAGACTAGCCCTCACTTGGTGGCAATCTTGTGATGACCCATGGAAACACTCTATAGCCATGAGGCCTTAGAAGGATGTCCCTGCTGGTATTAGAGGGATTCAAGTGCCAGGAGTTGAAACAGATGAAGTTGAAATTCTCTTCCAATGCTGAGATTTCAAGGTGTTAAAAGCCTAAAACAGCACAGAGGGAAGTAGCTCTGGGTCAGTTGCAGACAACTGCCTTCAAACTGTAGCTTTAGCATCAGGATCTCTGCCTGCCTATGCACAGGTAATATAGGGGATACGGAGTCATAAGCTTATAACAAATGCTAAGAAAAATGTGTACAGTGTTAGAGAAAGTAAAGTAGGAAGAAGGTAAAGAAAGGATACAGATGCTGAAAGTTGTGTAGCATAAGTCCACTCATTGCAGCATTATAAGCAAAAAAAAAAAAAAAAAAAAAAAAAAAGGATGTGTGTCTAAAATTCTTTGACATCCTTGAAAGCAAAAACAGTGGTCTAAAGTGAGTTCTAATCTGTATGAAAGGAAGGAAATTTGTATACATACCTATATGCCTGCAATAGGTACACAGGATATTTCTGGAAGCCTACATATGATATATAGAAAACCAATAATGGCAGTTGTATCTGGGGGAGAATGTTGGAAGTATGAGGGCCATTTTATTTTCATTAAATATTCCTTTTGAACCTAAAAAAAAAGTTTTAGAAAACTATGCTCATATATTTATTTGCAAAAATAACCAGTGAAGCTGGGCGCAGTGGTGCACGCCTATAATTCCAGTGGCTGGGGAGGCTGAGACAGGAAAATTGTGAGTTCAAAACCAGCCTTAGCATTGGTGAGGCACTTAGCAACTTAGTGAGACCCCATTTTTAAGTAGAATACAAAGTAGGGCTGGAGATGTGGCTCAGTGGTTGAGTGCCCCTGAGTTCAATCCCTAGTACCCCCTGCCAAAAAAATAAAAATAAACAATGAAATTAGAAACTTTTAAAACTTTAGGTAGCTTGGGGCTGGGGATGTGGCTCAAGCTGTAGCGCGCTCGCCTCGCATGCGTGCGGCCCGGGTTCGATCCTCAGCACCACATACCAACAAAGATGTTGTGTCCGCCAAGAACTAAAAAATAATAAATATTAAAAAATTCTCTCTCTCTCTCTCCCCCCTCTTTCACTCTCTCTTTAAAAAAAAAAAAAAAAAAAACTTTAGGTAGCTTAAACATGGCATCCAAGAGGAAAACCTTGAAGCAGCCTCAGAATGCCATATGGCTTGACCCTTGAAGTGGGTAGACTATTTTTAAGGAGTCATATTGCCCTCCTGGTGCCTGCTGAAGGCAGACTGCAGAAATACAAGGGAGTGTTTTTCATTTCCACAAAATGTGCTTTGAGCTCTCAAGCCTCACATCCCCCTACCAGTTCTTATGTGAGTGAAAAAAATCATGTGCCTTAAAGCTCTGAAGGAAAAGGCCAAATCATAAAAGGGATCACTGGGATAGTATCCAGCTTGTAAAAGCTTAAAATAGTGTCCATGAGGTTCCTGAACCAATGAAGGCTTAAAGAGGCCTTCCCCTCAAGGGCTTGGCCCAAGGGCCTACTCTGTGAAAGCTCTGAGGAGCAACTTCTCTGAGTATTGCCAAGGATTTAATGGAGGCAAAGTGAACACCTCACCTTGTGAAAACAACCAGCCCTTTCCACACCCTGCCTAATCTCTCCCACATCTGTGGTAGCAGCACTTTGGCAGCTCTGCTTCCCACAGCTGCCAGCCATGTTCCAAGCCAGATCAACATTCCAAGGCCAGTTTGGGTAGTGAGCAGAGGAGACTTCTAAGAGAAGCACACATGTGCCCCTTCTAGCTCTTGTGAGGGACCTTCGTGGAAACCTAACAGCCCCATCACTCACTTTCTTGATCTTTGCCATGCACAAGGCAAAGGTGGCAACATCAGAGGCCAATAGATAAATTGTATTCTCTTGCACAATTTGTCATTTGACAAATGAGAAAACTGAGGCCCAGACAGGTTGATCAAGTTTATCCAGGCCAGTTGTTGGAGTTGGGACTAGTCCTCAGGGTTTGCCCTGTCCCAAGGCTATTTTTATTTTTTGTCATTCTACTCCTCCTTTAATACATGATCCCTATGAGCAAATGGCTTGCAGACATGTAAAAGGAGGAAGAAAAAAGTGGTAGTACAAAGCATCATGTGTCAAGAAACTAACTTGTGTTTTCCTCATTCACGTAGGAATCCTATAAAAGGAATGGCCAATAAGGGTTTCATGGAAAGGGAAAGGGCCAAGAAAGCACAGTGGAGCAAATATTAGCAGGGTGAAGTGTCTTGGTAGCACTACAAGAATGTCTTAAGTAAGTCTGGACCATGGCTGAAGGAGCAGCCTGAGAAGGGAAACAGGGAGAAGTAGAGGAAGAAGCAGGAACTCATGGTCAGGCTGAAGTGTGTATATGTAAATAAGTGTGTATATGTCAATAATTGGAACTCTACTTTAGAAAAATCGGGCAGTTCATGTGTAGGATACTTTTTAGGATGTAAAGAGAGTCCAAATAAAGCCTGGTAAAAGAAATATTTGTGAAGTGTCTAGGACTTGGATTCAGGAATGGGCAGAGAGTTCAGAAAGGAAAGAGATATGACACTGAAGAGCTAGTAACCAACAGGATACTGAGAAAGAGAAATTCATAACTACTTATGAAAATTATTTGCTAATTTTTATCTGTTACAAACAAAATTAGCTAAAGGAAAAAAGAACAGAAAACTTCCAGAAAAGCTATTCAAGTGGTCTTTCTTGAAAGCAGATCTGACAAGGATATTATCTTGCCTGACCAATGTTAACTGCTTTCAGTAGTTCCATCAAAGACCAAACCCTTTAAGCATCCCTTACAAGGCCCTCCACGATGTGACCCTCTCCTATTTCCAAAGCCTCAGTTTTCCAATAAGAAGAAATAACTAGCAGGTTCCAGAATATGTCAGTCCTCTTTGCCCACCACTTCATCCTTGGGACATACTCCACATCTCTCAGAACTCAGCTCTAGCATCACTTCAGTCACCACCCCTTGACAAAAAATAGGCTCAACCTTTCCTTTGTACTCACTGGCCCTGGAGGAAAACAGGTAGGATAGCTCAATTCCCATTAGAAGAAACAGCCAGGCTGAAGGCTGATCCAGGTAGTGACTCACTCACTGGGGGTTGAGGGAGAAGTCTCTGGCTCCTGCCTACCTGACCAATGTTAACTGCTTTGCTTTCCTTACCTCTGAAAATTAAGGGTCTACAGTGTTCCACTTGGGGCTGAGGCAGTCCAGGTTGTGAGGCCTCTGAGAACCCTATATAGAAATAAGAGCTGCTTCTTCATTCCTTCTCCCAGGAGAAGACACAGCTGCCCTTGGACAAGCTCCAGATATCCTGGTCCACTCCTGAAGAGCCTGAGCCGCTGGTCATCAGTGAAGTTCTCCATCAAATGACTCCAGTCCTCAGACATCCCCATTCCCTCAAGTGGCCAGTAAGGGGACAAGGAGTCCAAGGTTACTTTACTTCTAAGGAAGACACAGTGTACAGTGCCTCCAGCCCTTTACCTTCCAGAGCTCTCAAAGCTGGGACAAGACAGCTAGTGGATCTGTATAAGGTGCTGGAGAGCAAGGACACTGGCTCAAAGGCAGGAAAAATAACCAGCCCTTTGACATTTCTCCCAGGGGACTACCTTCCCAGCCATGAGGGCTACTTACCCTCCAACATTGATGATCTCCCTTCACATGAGGTTCCTCTCGCTGACCAATTGGAAGAACTGGAGCCTCAGCACATCTCACTTTCTGTTTTCATGTCAAGTTCCCTTCACCCACTCAACTTCTCCTGTGGTGAAAAGCTGACTCTTGATCAGTTAAAGATGGGGTGTGACTCCCTCATTCTCTAAATGGTAAGGCTCCAAGCCTGAAACGTCTGTGTCCTCAATCAGCACAGCATGCCCCATTTACCCAGCCCTTACTCCAGTTGTCATAATCCTTGGTAGCATCAGTTCTGGCTGCAGCTAGAGGGTGGTCCTGCCAGCTTTCTTCAAAGCCTAAAGGTTACATGTGGACCTAGAATTCCCGACCTGAGTTCCTGACAACTGTCTTGGCTATGCTAATAAGAAAGGGAAAAGGGGGAAAGGAGTGGAAACCAAACTCTCAGTAGTAATTTGAGTCCAAAGGATCATTCAAGCACCTACTATTTATAAAACACCACCAGGCTTTATCCTCTATATCAGTTGGAAATTTTTTTTTGCCAACACTGTCCAATACAGTATACACTAGCTACATTGACTGTTAACCACCTGAACTGTCTAGTGTGACTCATGAATTGATTTTTTGGGGGGAGGGGGTGCTGAGGATTGAACCCAGGACCTTGTGCATGCAAGGCAAGCACTCTACCAACTAAGCTATATCCCCAGCCCAAGAACTGAATTTTGATTATAATCAAACAACTATATATGGCTAGTGGCTACTGCATTGGATAGTACAACTCTAGATGGTGAATACACTAATGAGAATTATAAGGAGCCTTCAAAACAAGTCAACATAGTTTTATAGATGCTGAATAAAAAATACCGGTAAACACCAATATAAAAGGGCCTCCAAAATGTTCACAACTATCAATTATTCCTACCTTTCCTAGTTCTGCTTGTTTCATTTTACCTGTGCCTTTTCAGTGAAATCAAGGCAGAATGGTGGAGAGCTACTTAAATCCACCATGGGACCTTAGGTAAGCCAGCCTGTGGATCTCTTGTAAAGGGCTTTGACCCCTAGTTTCCTCTTCCTTTTGCTGCAGCAAGTACTGCCTTCAGGACCAGGGCTATCTCTGGGACTAAGACCTCAACCCCAAGTGTTGCACTTTGAACCTTTTCCGAAAGTACAGCAAAAAAGTCCATGAACCTTTTTATTAAATCCCCAACAAGCCTGAGTGAAAGCTTTACCCACTCCCAATGACTAACACTGGAGCTGAGGGAGCTTCTTATAATCAATTCATTTGTTCAACTCATTTCTTCTCACAAGGTTCTATTCTTTTAAGTCACCTGATACAGTTGTTTCCTGTCCCAGTACCACTACAAAGGCTTATTTCCCTCTTTCTAGCCTACAGAACTCATGGATGTTTTAATTAAACATCTTTATTAAAGGCTAATGGGTGAACCTTTATGAATCAAACACACTTTCAAACAAAACAGAAAGTTCTTCTCTTCTAAAAAAAGATAAGCAATTTTACCAACTGACCAACTGATGGATCTTTACGACTTTTACCAGAATGTTTCCAATAGATTAAAATTAAAACCTTATGAAACACGTTTGCAATGTATGCCAAGAGCTTCCTTATTAATAAAGCACTCATATGGATTAAGAGAAATGCTAACACTTTAAAGAAAAACTGGACTATGAGTAGGCAAATCATAAAGTACATATTAATGCCCAATAAACATGAAAGTCACCCTGAATCAAAGAAATGCAAATTAAATATTATTAAATGATATTTCACACTTATCATATTAGCAAAGCTTACTTAAAAAATTAGCCAGGTATTAATCAGAGAAACTGGTGTGTTAGCAGTTTTCTGGAGGGCAGCTGGGCAATATTCAATACAATTTGAACAAACAGCTGGGCATGGTGATGCACGTTTGTAATCCCAGCTACTCTGGAGTTGAGAAAGGCCAGCCTCAGCAATTTAGGGAGATCCTATATCAAAATAAAATTTGAAAAGGACTAGAGATAGAGCTTGGTGGCAAACACTTGCCTGACATGTGCAAAAAGACCCTGGGCTCAATCCTTAATACCATTAAAAAAAACTGAAATAGAATATGTAACTTTATTCCTATCAACATAGCCCAGAGAACAGTATAAATATCCTAATGTGAATGCAGGATTCCTCAATAGCATTGATGAAAATAGGTGTGAGAGCCTCAATCACCCTTCGGTAAGAATCAGATTCCACTAGTTTTGACACCCCGTTGCTTTAGAGTCTATGTAGAACAAAAATGCTAATTAAACTGTAATATGGCATTATTTTCAATGATACTTTTTTTGGTGGAGGGGCAGTGCTGGAGATCTAACCCAGGACATCCTGCATGCATGCAAGTGCTCTACCACTGAGCTATATCCCCAGCCCTCCTTTTTTAAAAATTTTGAGAAAGGGATTCAAACTAAATCACCCAGGCTGGCCTGGAACTTGTGATCCTTCCTCAATTTCTGGAGTAGCTGGGATCAGAGGCTTACAGGGTTTACCACACCCAACCATTAAACCATTTATTTAGTTAAAAAAAAAAAAAAAAAAAAAAAAAAAAAAAAAAAAAAACATCAAGACTACATTTGACTCAATTTTGTGGCTTGGGAATTGTTGAAATGCAAATAAACATCTTTCTTTTATGCTAATTGGCTCCATACTTTGCTAGTAGTCACTTTTAATTTACAAATGTCAAAACTGTTCTAAAGTAGGTTCTTCTCAGACTTCAATCAAATCTCTAAAAAATCTATTATGAGCTGCCAGTCCTTTTGAGTCAATTCAGGTCAATTTTTGCACTTGGGATTAAAGCCAGGGGCACTACTCTACCACTCAGCTACATCCCTAGCCTACTTTTATATATTTTTTTGAATGGGGTCTTGCTGTTACAGAGGCTGACCTTGAATTTATCAACCTCCTGCCTCAACCCCAGAATGGCTGGGATTTACAGGTGTGTACCACTGTGCTGGCTTCAGGCCACCTCTCAACTTTTCCAACTTCAAGGAACTCTATATGCCTGTCAGGTGAGATTCAAAATACCTTCACTTTCTAATGCTAGGCATTTTGCCACCTATTAGGTAATAGGAACCAAGGAAACATTTTAAGGGGAATTACAAGATCCTCCAAGAATAAACTTTCTCAAGGACCCAGAAATTTCACTGGAAAAGCTTAAAACATCCACAATCCTGACATTTGCATAATTGGAAGAAAATTATCAAAACTCACTTATTAAAATCCCAACTCACTTGTTATCTAATGTAATCATCACTTTACCAAGTTAGTATATAATGTACCTCCCTGCACATTAGCACCAAGAAGTGAACTTCATAACCTAAAAATATTTTCTTGTGGCCCAAACTGAGGATCAATCAAGGAGACTCCCTTTCCCACCTCCCATCTCTCAAGGTAAAAATAGGAATTCCCAAAATTTCATTTAGAAACAGAAATCTTACTTTATTTATTCCATCACAAAGGGAGCAAAAGACCATCTGCCTTCTTTTCACAACACTGTGGAAAACACTTGTTTCCTAAGTTATTCTCAACCCCATACTATAATTCAATTTGACCAGATTCTGTCCAATCTTTGTAAACAGAGCCAACTCCCACCCTCTGTGATCTATGGCAGGGTAACTTACAGAGAAGCTGTGCACAGCTTTTTAAAATATTACATCCACTTTTTACTTGCTTGTAATAGAGGAAAAATAATTAGCAAGGACGTTTAGTAAGTCATTCCTCCAGCTAGAGGGAGTCTTCATTTCAAAGTTTTCTCTAAAAATCTGAGGTTACTTTTAAAGTTTAACAACCCTAGATTGATAAACCTGAAAAAGGAAACATCCCCGATGCCCTATAAGGGACATACTAGTTATGTTCTTCAATCAACAGGTTATTGGCAATTTTCCCTTAATAAATGTTTTTCTCTTGAAGAGAACTTCTCAGATGTTGTATTTTTCAATTGGCTACACAACATCAAAAGTACTTCTTCATTCAACAGGACTTCCAGCTCTAGCAAGACTCAAGATGCAAGGGATCAGTACAACTGCTATAAAAAAATGTGGATTTTGACATATAGTGACCAAGTGCCACTTAATCTTCAAGATACAGTATACTGTAATGAACAAAATACAGTGATGTGAAGCATATACTTGTTAGGTAGGATTATGATTTTTTCCCCATGGCTAGTAGCCAGTGAACATATAACTTAAAAAATGGTTTTATCGAATCTAGGCCTGTACATTGTTCAGAAGATCCTAATCTAGCCTTAATACCTAAGTAGTGCCTTCATCAATGCGTATACTACAAAATGGAACACAAAACCAAGTTGAAGCCAAATTGTTTAGTTTTAAAGGAAGCTGTTTTACCACAAAAGAAAAAAAAAAGTCCTTGTAAATTTAATTAGAAATTCCGAATTCCCAGGGGAAATGGACAATTATCTACCTCCTAACAGTTGTTATATGTGAATCATGAAAGCCCAAACACTTTTGGCCATGTAATGGGGGAAAATAAAAACATTCATCTTCTTGGATGAATTTTGTGATTTCTAAAATAATCCAGCAATGTTAATATTCTGATAAACATTTAACATGCACTTGTCTAAGTATTATCACATGGCTGATCAATATGTGTGATTACAACCCAGGTGTAAAATGAATTCAATATGCAGAGTTCCCAAAATAAAACAAAAATTTTCTGACATTACTCATTAGCTAATAGAATATTTAGTCCCAATCTGATTTCAGGCAAATGGCAAGAATCAGCTACCACAATTGAAGTGATACAGTATAAAACCATAGAATTGTCCAAAGAAACTTCCCGTTTTCTTCTAACATCAGAATCCTGAATATCAGCCCTTTACTCAACATTTCCACACCAGTAACAGGTAATAAAGGCCACAAGGTCAGTTCACAGTAGTTGTCTCAGACCTGGTTCACATGACGTGAACCAATCGTCTACAGTTTGTCTTCCACATACAAAACCTAGGAATTATCTATGCAAATTCAATAGGAACTGCCATACCCTCCCACATGGGCAGCAAAAGGGATGTTACTGACTTGATACCTAATAACTGAAGAAAACTGTGCAAATTACCAACTTTCAACTGTCACTTCTCACCTTTTCCTTCTATTTAAAAGTGGACTCCCAGTTACTTAGTACGTATCACAAGCGCTATAAAAATTTTGCCTCATTTTATTGAGAGGATGACATCCAGGGATGCTCAACTTCTGACCTACATCCCCAGTCCTTTTTACTTTTTGAGTCTTCCCAAGTTGCCAGACTGACCTTTTAACTTGCAATCCTTTTGCCTTAGCCTCCCAAGTGACTAGGATTACAGGCAGGTATGCCACCATGTCAGGCAGAAAAACTGTTATGAGAAATCATTAATTTGGTGCCAGGTTATTTTGGGGTTTTGCCTATGTAAGATATGCATAATTCTTATGGAAAAACTGATTAGCGACACCTGAGCATTGATATGAGCACTACTAAATGTGAAATCTCATGGTATTGTGATAACTTTTATAGCAGATCCATACATTTAAGTTGCTAGACCATTTTTATTTGAAGAAACAAAATCAGCCTTAAAAAGCTATCAGGTTAACTCATCCCTTTCCTGATTATAGACATCAAAGTATGAATTTATTTCATAACTTCCTGTGAGGTAGGATCTAGCTTGTACCTTGAACTGTTTTATTTTCAAAGAGCTCTTAGATGCTGACTTGGAAGAAACAGCTTGAGTAAGAATACAGCACACACTTTATGGAAAAGGCTACACAAAGGCTTTGTGGACTACCAACATTTTTGTGCTTTTCTTTTTTTTTTTTTTGCTTTTAACCCTTCAATACTATTAAAAACCATTCTTAGCTCAGGAATGCAGTGATAAGAGTGCAGCCTAGTATTTCTAAGGCCCTGGGTTCAAGTGCCAGCACCACAAAAAAAGAAAAAACGAAAACTCAGGAATGTAAAAAACAGACCACAGGCTAAAGTTTGCTGATAGATTGTTTAGATACAGCACTTTAAGCTTCTTATGCACAGGTTATAACCTTGTTTCACTATATTCTTGGATTTAATTCCTCCACCTGACGTATCAATTCTCAAACTTCAAAACCAATTAGGGTCTCAGGTTCAAAGAATCATGCCCAAGGTAAACGGTACCTCCCAACCCACACAGCTAAGCAAAAAGTAACCATCCAAATTTCTTACAGCTGCCATTATCTCAACAAACCCTGACAGACTGGGGATGTAGCTCAGTAGTAGTGTTTGGCATGTGTGCAGCTCTGGGTTCAATCCCCAACACTGAAAAACAAATGACAAAGCCTTAATAAATTTGTCTTGCAAATTATGTTGATAGATTATTACTAGGCTACAAAAGTTTAATCAGGTACTATTTTACCGCCTTTGCTACTAGGCACAGGCTTGCCAAAAAGATAATCAAGTTTCTGGATACGGCATTCAGTAGGGTTTAACAATCACTTGTACATCAATCTCATTATTATGACAAATGTTCGAATTAGAATATATTTTCTAAGCACTTTCTTTAGAAAGCAGAACTGTATTATCAGCTGAAGGTTGGGACAGATGTCCTTTTAAGGTACCTGCATAGTCTTACCTTTCAGTCAACGTCAGGATCTATCGACTTCACATTTCTCCTTTTTAACTTTAATACCTGTTGGTTTCTTCCACCAGCCAGTGCTCTTAAAAGTCATTTTAAAATTCAATACACAGTATTTAAACTTGTATGCAACTACCTATTAATACTTTTCTATTTCAGTGCAATCTCTAGCAATTAGAAAAATAACAATGAATACTTAATATTCTCCCTCCAAACCCATACCAAAAATAAGCCCCAAATATATTTACAACCCTGGAGATGACGTGTCTTACTTCCATTTTTTAAAAATAAAATTGAATAAAGGTACTAGATGTACACTATCTTGTGACACATTTTAAGAGCTTAAGTAACTCAAGTCTTAAAATAGTATTCAACTAGTAAACCATACCCCCAGTCATTTCAGTACACTTGTAAATGTCTTTAAAAGCTTCAGTTCTTGATATTATTTTCATTTAAAAGCATCAAGATAAAAATTCACCAAAACATCAGTCACACTATTTAAGGAACCTATATCCATTAAGAAATTTCCTCTCAAGAGTACTATACCCAGTTAGCTATTGAAAACTGGCATTATGATTTTCAGTGGAAACCTGATTTTCTAAGAGAAATGAAAATCGTCACATAAACCCTTGAAATTTATTTTACCTTAACTTAAACTTTCCCAATTTTGTCACTGATGGGGATCTCTCCCAAATAAGTTTATCAAATAAAAACCTCACATAATACCTAAATGTAATACTTTTAAAACTTAAATGAGCATTAAATCTTGAGGGTATGAAGAGGTCAGAAACTGGGAAACACATGACAATGAGGGCTCCTATTTGATTGCTTTTATAACTTTTTAAGAAGTGAGCATGAAAATAAATCTTTATTTTCAGTTATTACCCACGAATAAGAGAAAGTTAGGTTCACAGTTTTAGCTATTGACACAAAGTGAACTAGGAGGCAAATTCACATCCATCAGACACAACTAATGGATCAACTTTTTCAAGTTTAGGCTATCTTGAAAGCTTGCAACATACCAGATATTGCTGTGTGTTCTCTAGTGACAATGGCTGACAGCAAATGGAACTTGAAGTGTTTTTGAATAACAGATGTTTTCTATAATATGTTGCTGGAAATCAAGAGATTTATAAACATGTTCAGAAGAGTTGAATCCTTAAAGTCTAAACACACTGATTTAAGAGTGTGTATGTTGCAATTTCAAAAGGAGTCAATAATCCATATGGACTAAATTAATACTTGCCTCTGGGTAGCAGGCCTTTTTGTAAATATAAAATTATATTAGACATTAGCACCAGTGCAGAACATGCTCAGCATCATAAGATCCAAAACACCAGCACAAGTTTATCCATCACTAAAAAACAATTACCTCTTACTAAGATGTCAAGACTATTAGGTAGATTGATACATCCAATCCAAACGAATAACTTTTGTACTGTACAATCTTTTTTTCAGAAGTATAAGTGAAAACCAATCAACTATATAGCAGACATGTTAAATTTAAAATCTCCAATATTTTAAAAACTGGACCTTACCAGAGGTAGAAAATAACTGACAAGTGACAGAAGTTAAAACTTTAAATAAAATTCCTTCCCTGTTTAATCAATAAATGTGGCAGAATAAAAAAAAAAAATCCTACAAAACCTGTTTATTGATCATTCTATCCATGTGTTTAGTAAGTAAGTGGTGATGCTCCTGTTCAAGGAATCCATTAATTACCTAATTTTCTAATAAAGGAAGAGGGAAAAGATATTTATCACCTTCTCTGGAACAAATATTCATCTATCAATTTAAGACCAAATAGTAACAATATAGGAAATCATTAACAGTTAAAGATTTTTGGCTTATGTTTTATGGATGGTGCTGCTGTTCCAACCTTATAAAGTAAAGCTGTCTGCATTCCAAATTTCAAAAATTGAAGACTCTCCCCATCTCACCATACTAACCAGTGCCCTTTGGTTTCTTCAGAACAAGAAAGGTTAAAAGGGTTGTTGATTACAGATGTAACATTCTGATTTGGGGACATATCAAACAAAAATCATAGCAAGTGCCAGACACTTATTTTACAGAAGTCTAAATATTACCCATTAGAGCAAATCAACTTATTCCACTCACCCTGTTGGAGGGGGTAGAAATCCTATCCATAACACTTGACAGGATGTGTTTATCAACACTAAGTAGCTCAAACAACTTCCACAAATAAAGTGTCTAGCTTGGCTTTTAAAATGGGAAAGTCACATATTTCGAAAGTAAATATAGTTGAAATTGTGAATCAGGTATAATTTGAACCTAATGAACCATGCAGGAAGCGAGGGTTAATAAGCCAATGTGCTTTGAATTTGTTCAAGTACTGATATTTCTGTATATAAAGATTTAGCATATATAACAGCTATTATGAGAAGTGAAAAAAGATTCTTCCCCAAAAATGAAAATATTAAAACTAAGTTAAAATACATAAAGTAGTTAGTAATTCCACACAGCATAAAATTCGACAAATCAAAGTTTACATGTCCCAGCTGACCATGTGTGAAAATGCAAAGCAGGTATTAAAACTGATATTATGTCCAATATTTAAAACCAGTTTGTAATTGGGGGAACATCTAAATCCTTAATTAAAAAACACAAATGAAGTGAAAGCTTTAAACTGGTACACACTGTTCACACCTATATTTCAAGTTTGGAAATGCATATTTGCAAGCAGCAATACAAAAGTATTCATGAAGAATGCATAATCTCTGAAAATTATGAAAACATCCCTGCTACCAATACATTTCTAAATACAAAACTGACTACCATATTTGTTACTTCTGTGTAGCAAGAGAAGTTCATTTTCAAAACAGATAAAATTCAGTCTTTAGGTGTGAATGGTATGAATGACAGTCTTTTTTTTTTTTTTAATTTCTTAGTCGTTTGGGATCCTTAAGCATGCAAAAGCTTTGAACAGGAGGGTCCACAAAGGAACCAGGGTTGTCTTATGGCATCCAGTTAAGCCAGAGCTGGGAATGCCTCTGGGTCATCCACATCAGGGGCAGAAGCACTCGACTGAAAAAGAAATAAACCAAGATTAACAATTCTCAAAATTTATAAACACACTACCAATGCCAGCATTTAGAATCAGAACTCTCAAAAAGAAGCTTAAACATTAAAATACTAATTAAAATGTAGAAAACTCTTACTTAAAAGCAAAAATCATAAAATAGAACTACAAATATCTGTAGTGAGCCTCATTAATTTCTATCAAAACCTATAAAAATCTAACCATGTGTGAAAATGCAAAGCAGGTATTAAAACTAATATTATGTCCAATATTTAAAACCAATTTGTAATTGGGAGAACATCTAAATCCTTAATCAAAAAACACAAAGTGAAGAAAGCTTTAACTGGCATACACTGTTCACAACTATATTTCAAGTTTGGAATAAAAATCCCCTAGTAACAGTATGGATTGTTTTAAATTACAGGTCTATTTAAGATGGGATACGGACTTTTTTTTTTTGCGCTTTGTTGTTTACTATTCTTGTACTTTTTCCACGTGCTCAAGTAAAAAAGCATCAATATGAAAGCTGGTCAAGAAACCAATTAGCTGCTGGGAATCACAGTGCACACCTCTAATTCCAGCATCTCAGGAAAGTAAAGCAAGAGGATTGCATGTTGAGTCCAGCCTTGGCAACTTAGCAAGACCTTGTCTGGGGTGTATATAGCTCAATGATAGGGTCCCTAGTTCAATCCCAGTCCTTGAGCCTCCCCCACCCCCAAAATCAATTATCTTTAAGCAGCACATTCATCAATGTTGGAAGGGGGCTCAACTGCTATTTACAACCTGAAGTACAAATAACAAATGTAAAAATAATTCACAGGGCCATATATAACACATTTGTCTTTAAAAAGAAAGTGTCAGAGGAAAAAAAATAAACTTCAATAGATTATCAATGATAACTATAAAAACTCATAATTATTGTTATCATTATAATTAAGCACTGACAGACTCAATATGATCTTTTTTTAAAAAGCAGGTGCTGAAAATTCAGGAAGGTTACTTACAACCTGAACCATAAGGCAAAAGTGTTTCAAAGATTACCTCTAATATTTTTTGCATCAGGCAGATCCAATTACCTGGGATCTACAAATTATTTAAGAATTTGTTTTATGCAAGGTACTAAAGAGATTACAAAAGCGCAAAAATATATCTCAGCTCTCACAGAACAGTTTAGTAAGAAATCAAAAACAAACAAAAAAAAAAGGTCTTACAATCATGTGCTACACATAAACTGTACAATGAACACCAATGTGATATTAGTTGCTGAGGTCTAAAATGCAGTACAAAATTACTAAAGAAAACAAACTTATATTTCAGGTAGACCTCAGCAAATGCTTAGAATCAATTTGATTCCCTGTACCTCAATTTTCTCCATGAGGATGTTACCACAGTAACAACAACTAAATGAAATATATAAAAAGCCTCACGTAACACTATGACTAGCCCCTACTAAGAACTCAGTACAGTGTGGGGTTGGGGATATAGCTCAGTTGGTAGAGTGCTTGCCTCGTATGCGTAAGGCCCTAGGTTCAATTCCTAGCAACAACGGAAAAAAAAAAAAAAAAAACTCACGTAAGTACTTTAAACAAAAATATAATTTGAAATGTTGACTCTTGAAAGCATGAACTTCTTTTTCTACTTCTTCCTATATTCCAAAAAGGACCCAGCCAGTGATTTACTAGAAAAGGTCCTTACATTATTTGAAAGGGATACTCTTTAAGATTACCTTGTCAGTCCTGCTGCCACGGTTTGGGCGTCCACCACGCCCACGCCCACCTCGTCCTCCCCTGCCACCACGTCCTGGGCGGCCTAGATCTCCAAAATTGATCTCCAGCTGAGATGTTATGTCATTTGCTGGCTTCCGGAAATGATGGTCCATAACCGAATCTTCAGCGTGAGCCTAATAAATGTTAAGGAAGAGTCACTGGGTAATGCATTAGAAAGTCATGTTGGAAATTTTTCTGAGTAATGAGCTTTCTTCTGAAAATGCTAGCTCTACAACCTGTACTTTGTGTGATCACCATCTCTTAGGTTTGTTAGCTTTGCACTCAGCAAAAGTTGATTTCACAGTAAGAATTCCCTTCATTTTATCTCATATTTCCATGTAAGCTGGAAAGCTATAAACTCAAGTGAAATACTAAACAAGAGGGGAACCCTGAAATGCTGTGCACACAAAAAAACCCACATCTTAAAGGTACCAAAGGAACTTTCTTAAAAATGAAGTGTTTGTAATATCCAGATTTTCTTTCATATATGAGAGAAAAAGGTTAAAAGGAAAAAAAATCTTTATAATGCTTACCACCTCATTTCTTGTATGTTTGGGGTTTCAATCTTCTAACTAGAAGTTTACTTGCACTATTTATATTGTATTCCCCCCGCAAATATACATATAATTTATACCTTTTTCTGAAGGGACAATGAACATTTTGTTCTTTCTAACCAACTTAAATATCCTGTCAAAAACCACGCTTTTAAAGTACAAATTTTTGTTTTGCATCCATGCTTTCATCATTGATACTCAAATGTCATCTCTATTCCACACAATATAAAGGCAATAGAAGGTTCTTTTAATATTAAAGGAACCAAAAACAAATATAAATCCACAAAACACTAGCAAATTAAAAGTCAAATCTTTTTAAGTGCTTGCTATTTCAAATCAATGGTATCAATGCATTAATTAACAGAGCTTTTCTCTTTCTTTCTTAAGTTTCTGGAAAATAGAACCAAATAACTGGTGGCTACAGCAGAAAAAGTTTGTATGTTCAAGGGACATCTCTAACTTCTTAAGGCAATTACTAGAATAGGAAAAAAAATCTAGCAGTTTTCTAGAGCATTTAGAGAATCATAACAAGAAATAGTACCCTTCAGTTCTATCAGTAACACAATAACTCAGCTCTCCATTTCTACAGCCATGTTCCCCCCCCACCTCACATTTGTCATGAAGACACATAAAAGTATTATTTACAACACTTTTTTTTAAATTTTATTTTTTAGTTTTCGGCGGACACAACATCTTTCTTTGTATGTGGTGCTGAGGATCGCAAGCACACCAGGCAAGCGCGCTACCGCTTGAGCCACATCCCCAGCCCTATATACAATATTCTTGAAGGCCAAAATATTCAAGAACGGTAAGGCTAGGCCTGATTCACAAAGACTAATTCAAAGACACAAACACTTAGGAGTGACTTAATGTATATTAAGTTTCAAAGTTATTCATTACCAAGTTCACATTTTATAATTTTTAGAAATGTCAAATCTTACCTTATACAATTTGGTAGTCCCCCCAATCCACAGGGGATAATACATCCAAGACCAGCTACTAGGGATTGCCTGAACTACAGATAGTACCAAATCCTACAAATATTGTTTTTTCCTATACGCAGGCTACTGAATGACTAGAACGTAGTGTACACACTGTGGGTACACAGGACAAAGGGATGATTTACATCCCTGGAACAAGAGTTAAAAAGCGTGAGATTCCATCATACCACTCAGAAAGAATGAATGAAATTTACATTTGATTGTGTATTTCTGGAAATAAAGCACAGGTAAGAGGGCACTACTGTAGTTATATTAAAATATTTAAAATCAGGAGAACTAGCCTAATGTCCATGATACGCATGAACTGTAGGATATTAATGAAATTACCTAAAATTACAATTAGAGTTGTATGGGGAAAAACCAGTTGGGACACCCAAAAGATAATAGGTAAATCTCTTTTTTTTTAATATTTATTTTTTAGGTGTAGTTGGACACAGTGCCTTTATTTTACTTATTTATTTTTATGTGGTGCTGAGGATCGAACCCAGAGCCTCACATATGCTAGTCAAGCACTCTACTGCTGAACTACAACCCCAGCCCCAAGAATAGGGAGTTCAGTAATTGGTTCAAATGAACACTCTCCTTGAAGGAATGTCCATGGTTCTTGAATAAGATATTTTTATACTGTTCTACTCAAATACACTAACAATTTTATCTGTAAGAATTTTTAAAAAAAAGTGCTGTAATAATGCAAATTTTTTTCTATAAGACTTGACAATGTCTTCATTTATTCATTTTATGTTAAAAATCATTTTTTCTCTAAACTTAAAATACACTGGTATTTTAAACCTCGATATTATTCATGTTTCTCAAGCTTGTCTCATTGTCATTTTTATGTTTAATAAAGATCTTACTAAGGACTTGGTGGGCAGAGGGGCTTAATGGTAAAGGTTGTTTGGCCTGTGACACCCTAAGTTCAATCCCCAGCACTAAAAGTAAATATTTAAAATCTTACTGAATTCTTTTTTATTATGGGTTGCTGATGCCTTCATAACACTTTAAAGCTTACTTTGGATTTCTGGTAGTCAGATTTATGACACAAATAAGAACAAATGTCAAAAGGTTAAAAGTTAATAGAGAAAAGAATTTAGAAGAAATAATGTAGTATTTTGGCCAAGATCCCATACTTAGACAAACCTTACTAGGATGTAACACTGGGACAATTCCTGTAAGAACACGCCCCAAAGCTTGAACAGAAGCTACCAAATAAAAAGCTACCAATGTGACTTTCTAAAATATTTTCATTAGTTTCCATGTTTCTCAAAGAAAAAAGGAAACTCATAAATTGATCATTTGATCTTCATAAGAGATCATCTTCAATAAAGAGCAGCATTTGTAGCATTTACTGAGAGTTCTAACCATTACATATGCACAGCCAGACAATCTTAAAAGGTAGGTATTAGCCAGGCACGTTGGTACATGCCTATATTCCCAGCTACTTGGGAGGTGGCAGAATTGCCAAATTCAAGGCCTGTCTTATCATCTTAGCAAAACACTATCTCAAAACACACACTCTGAGAGCACATACCCCCCACCCTCCCTCCAGATATAGGTCAATGGTAGAATGCCCCCAGGTTCAATATCCAGTTCTAACAAAGAAAAAACAAATGAAGCCCCTTATTTTTTTGGTTAAACCATAAGAAAATGCCAACGTTTCAATTAAACTACAGCTTTAAGAAGAAGAAATATTTTTTTAAAAACACTGTCAGGGCTGGGTTGTGGCTCAGTGGTAAAGTGCTTGCCTCGCATGTGTGAGGCACTGAGTTTGATTCTCAGCACCACATATAAATAAAATACAGGTCCACTGACAACTAACAAAATATTTTAAAAAACCATCAAGTCATTCAATAAGCCATTAAGAGATTTTTAGAAAAAATACTATCATATTAAATACAATTATGGATTAATAAACGAACTAAATTTCTTATAGCATAGTAATTTAGTTTCCCTTTTGAGCAAGTTATCTGTCCCAAATGATCCTATGTAAAGCTTTTGCAAAAAATATTTTCCATATGAAATTTAACATGAAAACTATAAACAGTTCAAATCACATCTGAACATTTTCAAACATCACAAATTTTAATTTTACCTCTTCACTCTTTGATTTATGAAGAACAAATCCCTTCTTCCATTGCCCATCAGCACCTTCATTTGGTTTTCGGATATTAAATTCTACTTTTGCACGGTCTTTATTTTGAATAGCCTTCCATTCATCCAAAGTCATCTCTTTTGGACCCTCTTCCTTAACTTCTTCAACTTCGTTTTCCCTGTGAAAAGATGTTTAAATTTTATACCTGGTAGACAATCGGCATAATTTTTACTCAAATATATTATAAGGAAATTAATAATGACTGGTTAGTAATCTTTTAGAGAAAAATTATCATATCCAAGGGCAAAGGTATTAGTTTTTCTATGTAATCCAATCTAACATATAACATGACAGAGACCAAGAATTCAGTGTTCGTTGATAAGCATAAGTATCTGAGGATTATACAATATATCTTCATATACTTTTTATTTTGGGTGGTGTGGGGTGGGGGCTAACTGGTGATTGGACCCAGTGACACTGTACCTCTAGGCTACATCCCTAATCATCATCTTTTTTAATCTTTTTTTGTAGTTTTAGAGGGACAGAATGCCTTTATTTATTTTATGCAGTGCTAAGATTCAAACCCAGTGCCTCAAGTACTAGGCACTCTGCCCCAGCCCCCTAATCATTTTTATTTTGAGACAGGGTCTAAACTGCTAAGACTGGCCTCAAACTTGCAATCCTCCAGCCTCAATCTCCCAATCTGCTTGTATCAAAGTTGTGCATGACATGCTCAGCTCTTCATAAACTCTTAAATGATTTCTTATCAGTAACACAATCTTAAATTGGCCTTATTATTCCTTACACTTCTTTAAAATTGTACCCTTTGATATGGTTAAAATATCTTCTCCTAAAATGTGTTTTCATTTTCCATAATCCCCCACAATATATAACTCAAAACAGGTTATGATCGAAGATGCACAGTGAGACACCAGACTTCACATTGTGCAATATAAAAGAAATGTTTCTCTTTATTCTAGCAACCTGTACTCAAGGCAAAGAAAAACAACAGTTTCCACAAATCCCAAAATCTACTCCAACTTTTCAAACCAACCTGAATATGGAACAGAAGACTGAAGTTTCACTGGTTATCAAACTGTTCATAAAACTGTTCAATATTTAATACCAAATTAGTTATTTCCAAATGTATTCTCAGGTTATAACTACTTTATTGTTAGCCTCTCCTCTTTTTTTTTTTTTTTAACAAAGCACTTGAAATCCATTATTTTAGTCTAATCTCAAATTTCCAATTGTCACCAAACAACTTGTTTGCTATTTTGGGAACCTAGCGTCTTTCCAAAGATAGCAAGTGATTTAGTTAGCCTTAGTACTCAAATTTCTCTCCTGAAGCCACTCTTTGCTTTTATACAAACCCCATTTTAAAACTTCCTAGAAGTTTATACATAACTGATGGGATCTTGGGCACAAAGTTCAAGTTTGTCAGTTTACTCCGGAGATTGAGGCAGGAGGATCATGAGTTCAAAGCCAGCCTCAGCAACTTAGTGAGGCTCTAGGCAACTCAGCAAGACTCAAATACAAAAAAGGGCTGGGGATGTGGCTCTCTGGCTTAGTGGTTAAGTGCCCCAGGTTCAATCCCCATACCAAATACATACATATATACAAACCAGTCCTGGTCCTTAATTGTGACACAGCCAAGGTCAGAATTTAGCATACCTTTGATCACTGTAAGAATCAAATGAGAACCAAACAGAAGCTCTGGAAACTATGAGTTAGGATGTACTTATTAAATTTACATTTCCATATGCAAAGCACAATACCATATTCAATTTCTCCCCTACTCTAGAATAAGAGTAGACCTAGCAGCTTGGGAGGCTACAACAGGAGCATCTCAAATTCAAATCCAGCCTCAGCAGCTTAGCGAGGCCCCAAGCAACTTGGTGGCTCAATGATTAAGCACCCCTGGGTTCAATCCTTGGTACCTTTTATTTTTTTATTATTAGAATAAGAGTAGAGACTGCTCTGATGTGATCATTATTTTCTTTACACCAATGATCACCGATTTCACTCCTGGGTCCTGAGTTAAGGATTTGTCTCCAATACCCTACTGATGCATCATTTCCTTCTGGAAAATAGTTACAATCTTTGTGGATCACTCAAAGTGAATTGATCACAAGCTCTTTATTAAAGCAATTGTTGTGCTGAATAATGTTACACTGAGTTCATCTAACTTAAATTACTATTTCATTGTTTACCACACAAAATCATGATTCCACATAGTTTCAAATAAATATTACTCCAAAGTGCAAAACTTCCTAACATCATGCATTTTTATCTACTCTCTCCAACAGTAAAGAACTTTTCCTTATGCCAACAGGCCCAGGGAATATAATGAACAGAGGTTCATATAAGAGCAATTTTCTTCCTGGAAAAAGGAAAAATGTTGAAAGGGCATCCTTTCACTGATTGATTTGGATGTTGTCTCTGAACACAGAACCACTGACCTACATAAAAAGACACAGAGCCTATGAAACAGAGCAAAGAACTAAAAAGTGAATCCATATATTTAGAACCAACTGATTTTTGACAGATGCCAAGAATATACACTGGAAAAAGAACAATCATTTCAATTAATAGTGCTGGAAAAACAGTCTAGGAAGACAGGAAAATGAAACTGGATCCCCAATCACAAAAACCAATTCAAAATGGATCAAAGACTTAAATGGAAGAAATACTTCAGGGAATTGGCACAGACAAAGCTTTTTTGGATATGACCCCAAAAGCGCAGGCAATAGAAACAAAAAATTGGCAAATGGAATTACATTAAACTAAACAGCTTCTACACAGCAAAGGAAGCAACCAAAGTGAAGAGACAACCTACAGAATGAAAGAAAATATTTACAATATTTGCAAACTATCTGCCTAACAAAGGATTAGCAAGAATGCATACTGTACTCAATTCGATATCAAAATAACACATAATCTGATCAAAAACATGGGAAAATGATATGAACAGACATTTCTTCAAAGATATACAAATGGCCAAGTTATGAAAAAATGCCATCCATCATTAATCATCTGCAAAATGAAAAGCACAATGAGACATGATATCTCACCCTAGTTAGAAGAGCTATTATCAAGAAGATTAAAAACTGGGCTGGGGTTATGGCTTAGTGGTAGAGCACTTGCCTAGTACACTTGAGGCACCAGGTTTGATTCTCAGCACCACATGTAAATAAACAACAATTAATTTAAAAAGATAAAAATTTTAAAATGCTGGTGAAGATGCAGAGAAAAGAGAACTCACACACAGTTAGTGGAAATTTAAATTGGTACAACTTTAATGGAAAGCAGTCCCCAAAAGAAAAAATGGTTATGTACCTAAAGAAAAATATAATTGGTAAGTCAAAGAGACACCTGAACCCCATGTTTATTGCAGCACTATTCAAAACAACCAAGACATACAATCAACCAATGTGTCCACTGATGGAAAAAAGAATAAACAAACTGTGGTATATAAACACACAGTCAAATATTATTCAACCATAAAAAGAATGAAATCCTATTTTTGCAGTTAACATTGATGGAACTGGAGGACTGTTACAAATAAAGCAGACTGTTAATACTACACAGAATCCCATAAATACATAAAATTATTACATATCAACTAAACATTTTCAGAAAAAAAAACTGACCAAAATAATCTATAATCCAAGACTTTAAATCACAACTTACTAAAACAAATGACTAGAATATAACTTATGCTTGGACTGATAAAAAGTTTTAGGAAGGTAAATTCTTTTTTTTTTTCGATACTGGGAATTGAAGCCTGGGCCACCTAACCACTGAGCCACATCCCTATCCACTACCTCCTTTTTCATATTTTATTTAGAGACAAAGTCTAGTTGTTAAGGACCTCACTAAATTGCTAATGCTGGCTTTGAACTCATAATCCTCCTGCTTCAGCCTCCCACACCATTGGGATTATAATTGTGTGACACTGTGCCCAGCTATGGAGGTAAATTATTTCTATCAGGATAACTTGGCAGAGTACTTTCCTTGCATGCACAAGGTCCTGGGTTCAATCCCCAGCACCAAAAAAAAAAAAAAAAAAAGAAGCCACGTATGTAGGGCAGGTGACAGGGAGGAAGGCTAGTGAATTAGTAACATTTTCATTTTGTGCTCCTCTTACGTTAGTATGTTCCAAATTCTGTTAATGGAAAAAAAAACTTAGAGATGGAATTTTAAAATCAATGTATATTCTAGTTTTAATTGTCTAATTTCAAACTATACAACTGTAAAATGTCAAAAATTACTTCAGACTTAAGTACTATGAGTTCCTATTACCCCAACAATTCACACTAATTTTTAGAAATCCCCTACTTTAGCTTCTAGTTTTACCTACTCAATGTTTTAGGACAACTACCACTTAGAATTAAAACATTTCTATCAAATTAGATAATTACAGGTGCACAGCACCTTGTTCCTATTTTTCCATTATCAGGTTACAATAGATCTTTTTTTTCCCCTTTGGTTAGGATTAGTAGGTTTCACTAAAATATATACACTCCTTATGACAAATGGAAGTTAACATTAAGATATCCCATTTTCAAACCATTAGAGCCAACCTTACATGTAGGTGTAAAGCACTATTTTAAATATTATTTGATGAGAGGACAACAAAAATATTTTTATCAAAGAAGCATTAAATAACAGTATTAGATCTGAGTTACCTTATTGGTTAACCAGACTGATTTCAAAGTTATATAGCATTACCACCTCATACAAAATCACTTACTTATTTTCAGTATCTGCCACTGGATGTTCTTCACCTTCAGGTGTTTCCTCAGTCGCATTTGATTGATCCAAGTCACTGCAATTATAAGATATTTGTTTCTGAATGTATTTGGGGGACTCTCTAAGGAAAGAAAGAAAAAGAAAAGCATCTAGGTCCATTTACATGTAGTTGAAAGAGTTTGCGTACAATAACAAAAATTTCTACATTAAGTTTTCCTGCTAAAATTCTCTACTAGAGAAAAACAATATAAACCGCTGGTTAAGTTAGTTCACATACTTTTAAATCAAAGTTTTATTGGCTTATCATTTTTTAAGTATTAAAGTCCAATAGTTAGAATAGAACTTATTAAACTCAAAGAAATTAGAACATCCAAATAATTCCAATGAAAAGCTATATATTCATACAAAAAAATCAGTAACATACTGATGTGTAGAAAAATTGGTCATTCAATATAGTATAACCCAAACTATCCCATAAGACATTATCTTATTCAATAATAGTTGAGATCAGAGCATACATTCTATCTCAGAAACAAAATTTAATACACGTATAGTGATCTCTAGAAAACTTGTTTTAAACTTGTATCTAGTAAAGGATCAGTTTTATTGAAATTTTTAAAAATCAGAATACCAACGTTAATTCATCTTTGACAGTTCCCCAGTTGTGAGATCCGCTACCTCCACGTTTATCCTCATGCTTCAGGCCACTGTAATGTGAAAAAGAACTAACAAAACTGAGTTAACATAATACTCTTTAGTTTTAGAAATTCAAATTTTATTTTGTATTAAATTAACACATTAAAATGTAAAAATGAAATAATAACCAATATAAGACTTACGATCTATCACTTCCACTATGCCTATCAAATTCACGTTTGCCACGAGAATCAAATCCATCTCCTCGACCCATTCCACGTCCGCGGCCTCCTCGACCCCTTCCAAGACCACCACGACCTCGGATGGGTCGGTCAATAATTGGTCTACAATACAAATTTTAAAAGTATACCTTTGAGGTTTCAAGAAAAAGGAATAGGAGAGAAAAGCTCAAAAATACAGAACATGCTTACTGGCTCATAACCCAACAGCTAAATACATACTTCAGAAAATTTAAGTGTATTTCTAAACATGTGAACTGTGAAAACCCTCTCCCAACAAATTATTTTAGCATTTTGTAAAACACTACCAGTGCATATACCTTTTCATTTTTATTCACTGTATCAAACCTGCTATTCACCAATATACTTAATATACATACAACCTACATATCAAGTAATTTGTTTTACTACGAGCAATTAACCAACAGTATTATCCTTTTAAAAACACCTAGGGAGAGTAAGGGGGAAAAAATAGATCTAAGTTTCAAGTGTTATCCAAAGGTCTAAGTATAACAATCCTCACATTCAAGATGTTCTCTGGAAAAAATGACAGAAATAATCAGTAACACTGCTTGCTACCTGGAAATTATGCCCAATTTATAGCTTCATGTTAAGATGCAAACATAGCCAACAAAACGCGAAGAGACTTCCTTTTAAAATCTTACCTATCAACTGAAAATTCGCCTCCTTCACCCTTTTCTTCAAGTGGCTTATCAAATCTCCTTTCACGAGGTGGTCGCCTTTCTAGTCTTCTATCAATTATTTTCCCTTCACCCTGAAGTTGTTGATCAGGTCTTCTTCCAACACGTCTTATTCCTAAAAGGACAAATAACCAGCAGAAACAAATTATCTTTGCAAAAACAAAATTTAGGCCAAGGCCATTAAAAAGGCAAACACTGGGCATCCCCAATGTATAACAAAGTACTTTAAGGAAATTCCTACTTATTTTTTAACTTAAATCTAGTTCGCCACCTCCAGCAAGCATTTTCTATAATGCCTTAGAAGTCATTTGGACAGCCATTACTCTTTCCAAAATGTCAAGTCTCTTAATAAAAAATATTAGGTTGGGGGTATAGTTCAGGGTGAGGCACTTGCAAAAGTATCTTCCCCACCCCCCTCAAAGAAATCAGGAAATAAAACAAAAACAAAAAACACTTTAAGCAATATATATTAAAAAAAAATAGGGGGAATAAGGGTGTAGCTCAGTGATACAGCATGTGTTAGCATGTACAAGGCCCTAGGATCAGCACGTACACACACAGAGGAAACTTATGGCACTAAATGACAGCTGAAGGACTTACTGATTTTTCCCATTACTACTGTTTTCCTGTTAATGTCTGAGGTCCATAGCCCAATAAGGAAACCAATATGAATTACTGATGGCCTTAGGAATAAATAGATGATGGTTAAATACATGACTAAAATTTCAGGTATGCTGTAATTCCCAAGCCAGTTCTGACTAAGTCAAAAATAAGCTGAGAAACGGATTTTACAAGATCTTAAATTACTTCACGTTGATTCTTTCGAAGAAAGTAAAATACCATCACTATATATCCAATTGCTCACATGCCTGTAACTAGAACAAAACTGCAATTATCTATTTTTTTTTAATAAAACTTTAAGCTTCAATCCCTGAAAACTCTCAGGACAAACCACAAATACAGACCTTACACCAAAACATTTAAATGAATTTCATCAGAAGTATAATGGTTGGGGCGGAGCTATGCAACTAGTCCTTAAAATGATATCCAAGCCAAACACACCCAAATGAACAATGACTGGCTTCCCCACCCAACATTCAGCATTAGTCCTACAAAAATCTAAAAAACTTATTGCCAACACAAAAAATAAACTCATCTAACGAAATGATTGATTTTTTTAAAAATGTAAGCTTCTTCTGATGTACTTATCTCTACTCACAAATTAAATGCACTAGATTCCACTTTTTATTACACATACATCCCATACACCAAAAGCCTACACTACACTCAGTGACTTTCTATTTTATCAATTCTCAATTTCTTCAAATGCACAAAGAACAAACTCTAAAATTTGCATAAGACAAACATTAAACAATTCTATAAAGTACATCTAGAATTGTGATCAAAAGGCACACAACATGGGTGGATCAGAGTACCTTAGGGATTTTTAATAGGGATTTTGTTTACAGGTCTGTCTCTCCTCAATAACAGAATACTGACAGGTGAAAGGTTTTGAAAATGAGTATTTGTCATCCAACATTTTCCCTACATTTATAAGCTTGTGATTTATCCAACTTCAGGTTAAGACTAAGCACTTAGGAAAATATTGATAGCTAATATGGAATAGTTTTCCCAAGGAAAGAATGTCAAAATTAATCCTCCTTATAAATTTACAAAATAATTTCCTACAATTGCAACATGAAATAAGAACTGATTTCATGGATGTGCTTCATGGTCAAAACAACTTAAGTACTTAAATCATGTTTCATGCTTTGAACATTTAAAATGAACACATTCATCAGGTGCACCTTTGATTTGTTTTAGACTCATTTTTTTCATGTAATTTCTTTGAATTAGTGTGATCAAGGATCAGCATAGTGTAATTAATCACACAAGCCAGAGTTCCTTAACACTGGAATTAAATGCTTTATTCAACTGTGATAAGACTGCCATAAAGCTTAATTGGCTGAATAGATACTTGGCCTAAGTGGTGTATGCATGCTTTCTAATACTACAACTTAAGCCTTCTCTCCAGTCTATAATTTTAACACAGGAGTTTTTCTTTCCTTCTATTCACCACCTAGATCCTAGATTTTTTCATTCCAATCCCCACAAAAGACCATTTAAAAATATTCTAAGAGATACCTAGCACAAGCTAATGAGAAACAACCACTTTCAGGAGCACGTGGCAGCAAGGAGTAAGTTCAACTTTCAACATATAAAGGCAATTCTAAAGATTCCTGAAATCTACTTGCTACTGATCATACTCGATTTTTTCTTATCCCCAACTGTTTTGCTTTTTCATTCACAAGAAACTAGTAAGGAGGAAGAATGCAAAAATTACAACCCTGTAAAACTCAGTGCCCTGGAACTACTACTAACTGCCTGCAAAATCCTGACCATGCTTCACGCACATGTTGAGGAAAAGCTGCATTCTAAAGAGGTGTGCAGCAGAAAGGTTTGACAGCCTCTACACTTTCACCCACGAGGTCCAGACCAAGTCAGACCATTTGAAATGGTGAGTGCACATTCGGGAGAATGGATCTTGACACGAGGGCAAGCCTCAAGATTTCCTGCAATAACCAGTCTTCATTCAGCATTCTGCTTAAGCGAGTGTAGCCAAATTCCTCTCTCCAATAGTATAATTCATTGAAGCAACTTATAATAATATTGTACGAGTTAAAGCAGAGGAGGGGAACAATAAAGCACAGATGGCACCTCAAACAGCATCTTACTTCACAATATCTAGTAGCCTTGAGCACAGAAGGGGCTCAAGTAGAAACTATGAGCCCCCAGCTTTCTATTGGGGTACCCTGCGCCATCATGGGACAAGATGGCAGGGCAGGATCCTAAAGCAGAGACCAGCACTTCACAGGAGCACGCTGAGAAAGAGTTCTGCCCAGGAAGCAGCTGTGGATCCCAAGCTTCTCAGCAACTGCAAGAGGCTGCTAAAAAGCGGCTGGCTTCCCCTCACTCAGCCCATGCGCTCGCCCGCCAAGGAATCCGGCGGGAAGGCGTCAGCCCCGCAGCACCCGAGCTCGCACGCTCCCTGCTCCCAGCCAGGGGCGGGAAGGGGGTGGCTCCGCGAACCTTGCAGGCGGCGGCGTGAACTTGGGACTACCAAGCTCCCAGCACCTTCGCAGGACCTGGCTTTTGTCGCTTGGAGAAATCGGCGGCAAAGTCTCTCGCGGAGCCTCAGAGCTCCAGAAGCAAGTGGCAGTCCCCTCTCTCCTTCCCTCTACCTCGGAACTCCCCACCTCCTACTCCGGCTTTACCTTCTTTCTTAAGAGCCACGGGCGGCTGCGTCTCCTCTTTCTTGTCAGCCACGCCAACATTGGGGGGCAGTGGGTTCTTGCGGTCTTTCTGGGACTCTTTACGCAGCTGTTTGCCTGCCGCGTTGGAGTTGGTCTGGGCCGCGGCCTGAGCTGCGCTCTTGGCCCCAGGTCCCCCAACGCCGCCCCCGCCGGCTTCTTTTTTCTTGTTCTCTGCTGCTTTCAGCACCTCGAAGGGGTCCGATTCATCATCAAATAACTGGTCGAATCGGTTGGTGACCACGCAGCCGAAGCCTTCCTGTAGGTGCCCAGGCATGATGGTGGCTCGGCGGCGCGTTCCTCCACGGATTGCAGCGGGCCGCGCCGAGCCAAGAGCGCCTGCTTCAGCTCTTCCCACAAGATGGCCGGGCCGAGAGAGGGGGGCCGTCTTCTCTTCCGGCGCCAGGCACGCATCCGGGAGCGGCCAGCGTCGCAAGGCACTATGGGGCACGTAGGCCGGAGTCGTTTCTCTTGAGGTGGCTACCCGCGCAGGGACTACAATTCCCAGTGTGCACAGCTCGATAGCTCTTCGCGCGCGCCTGAGAGGCGGGATCTCGCAGTGCGAGTGAAGCGTGCGAGCTGGAGGAGAAGCTTGGTGGTGGGCGGAGTCCTGCCACCTGCTCTTGTCACTCTTAAACTCGCTGGGTCTTTAGTTACCCTGAGAACAGGAAAACGTGACGGCACATTTTGTTCACGAAAGTGCTCTGTCTTTGGTTTCACTCGCCCTGCCTCTAGCCCAGGGCTAACTTTCTCCACCTCTGCGGGAGGGTCAAGGTGACTCCCAGACCTCACTACAGAGACTCGCAAACTTCCGGGGGAGGGGGTGCCGCACCGGCTTCCCTAAGGCTGCGCCCGGTCTGCCGCGAGTGCCTAACTACTCTGGTGCTGAAGTCCTTCGTTAGCACTCCATAACGAATTCATGCTCTTCTGTTTAATGTTAGGCGGAATACTGCGCTTCCTCTCTCGGGGACATGAACTCGGGTGCAGAAATAACCAAAACAACAAGTGGAACTATCACATGGGAGTGTTGCGCGCCTTTCCCGGGCATTGCGACCGCTTGTTTAAGAGCTGTTAAGCCTTGATAGTGCAGCACTAGGAGCTGTGCAAACCTCCAAAGAAGTGTGTAGATTCACTAGAATCATTCCAATTAATTGGTCTTTAGTATCCTGTAAGTCAAGGCTTATAGGTGGCCGTCGTGTTCGTAAATTGTGCTCAAGATATGTTTTAGAGCATCTTGGGTGTACGCGTGAGGGAAAGAAAATACGTTCAAAATTCAGTTAATAATGAATTGGTATTGGTAGTAGTTAAGAATATTAAATCCCACTAAGACATTACAGTGACAAGGCTTATTCAAGCATATTTGATAACACTGTAAATGTTTAAATATGTGGTAATTGTAAAGCCTTTTTCCATTGACATAAAATACAATAGAAAATGCATATCTCGAAGTGACAGGTGCTAGGAATAGTTTAATCTCAACGTCTTGTTAGATAAGTAGTTGCCTCCTTTTCACAGGTGATGGAACAATTTCAGAGGTGAAATGACTTACCACGTTCACATTTCTATATGTGCTGGTGCCAGGCATTAACTAACTCCACTATGAGAGTGTTGGCATCAACCCTTGAATCCAGTCTTTGCCCTGATAGAAGTTAGACTTACTGAATTTCCAGCATCTAATAAGATTTAAGCATGGTTTCCTGTCAGGGTATTTAACATGGGTGAATGTAATATTATCAAATACTGAGATTTTAAATCAATTCCTTAAAAAGAAGACAGTCACATTACATAAAAAAAAAAAAATATCCTCAAGTATCCTATTTCCTATTTTTCTTGCCTCTCTATCCTCCCCAACTTCTCAAAGTTGTTTATTTCCCTGTTGTCTCAGTTCCTCCCACATTCACCCCCATCCCCCCCTCCCTTCCATGCCTCTGGTTTTTGTGACTCTAACCAAGAGATAATGGAGCTCTTATCCTTGTACTTCCCAAGTTTTGAAAATAGTTCAAGTGCAGTTTGGAAGCTCTCCATACTTCAGCAGCTTTGATTTTTTTTTTTTTTTTTTTTTTTTTGGTGTTGGATGGTGGTTACCAGGAATTGAACCCATTGGTGCTTAACCACTGAGCAATATCCTCAGCCCTTTTTATTTTGAGATAGAGTCTTGCTAAGTTGCTTAGGACCTTACTAAATTGCTGAGGTTGTCTTTGAACCTTCAATCCATCTGCCTCAGCCTCTTGAGATACTGAGACTATAGGTGTGTGCCACCTCATCGGGCTACATCAGCAGCTTTGAGGTATCTGCCACAAAAACAATATTAATAACTAATCTTGATATTTTACCATGGTCTTAGTGCAGTTTACATGTGTGACCTCGTTTAATCCTCACATCAACTCTATGAGAAAGGTGTTTTTATTCCCATTTTAAGGCAAGAAAAATGAAGCCCCAAAAGCTGAGTATCTTACCCACCTATACTACAGTGTGGGGAGTGGGAAGAGTCCGTCTGTAGTCATTTTTTTTTCTCCATTAAAGATCACTGGTTTCCCAGACAGATCCTCATGACCAACAAGGGTCATTATACTAAGAAATACGCAGTTCCCAAGGAGAATTGTCTAGCTATGAATTTATGAATCTCACTTATGATTCTCAGAGAATTTACCTATTAAGATAACTTTAAAATGTTATGAGTAAACATTTGTGGAAAAGGGGAGAATCTTGTAAGAAACTTTCTCCCCTTCTCTTCTCTTCCTGAATTTTGACTAGTCCAGAAAAGTTTTTAAAAGCCTATTTTAAAGTACAAATGAAGGTTAAGATGGTAAGTCTTTTATATCTTACAATTATTTTATAACTATTTTCACTAGTATTTCCTTAAAAAAATTTATAGTGGTAGGTAGAAAGAATGCCTTTATTTTACTTGTTTATTTTGATGTGGTGCTGAGGATGGAACCCAGTGCCACACACTGCTACTGAGCTAAAGCCCCAGCCCCTAATATTTTCTTTTTCCTAAGAAACAAAAATAGTCTTTAGGGCTGGAAATATAGTTCAATGGTAGAGTTCTTGCCTAGCATGAATGAGGTCCTGGGTCTGACCTCCAGCACCAAAATACACATGCATATCTATAGTCTTTAAAAATATTTAAAACTTTTACCACTGTCAGTAGGAAAATATTGGTGGAATGATCCTCAAAGGAGGAACAGAGACTTCCTGGAAGACTCTTATTCAAATTAAAAGCATGATTTGTAAAACAGCAAATTTGTTATAACACTGATTAAAAAATGTGACCTAAAATATCAGCTCTGTAGGAGTGCTTGAATCACATCATGTTCTTTGAAAAATACTCCTGCATCTTCGCAGTATTATCTGTAGCAATCCTTTCTAAAGACTATTCTAGCAATAAATGCTGAAAACTATCCAAATAACTTGATTAAATATCCAATACAGTTGCCCGATGTTAGCAAAACTGAGAAATAGAATATTATATATCTTTCCAGCCCTCACTTGCTTTAAGGATGCCAATACTCAATTCTCAGCCACATTGCAATCTTATGTTCATGCATTTTTAAATAATCAATGCTCTATTGTTACTATATGTAATAACTAAAAACTATTATAAGCTCTGTTCTAGACACTGTGCTGTATTTATATGCCTTATTCCTTTAATCTTCAGAATAATAATTATAAAATAAATAGTAGTACTACTTCTGTCCTTTTACCAGATAGGCAAACAGAGGTTAATACCTCTCCCAAATTCACCTTGACTAAAATCTAGGCAGTCTGTTTTTGTAGCCTGGGCACCCAATCTCAAGGGACATAGTCTTTCATCCTTATGTTGCTGCATATGTAGCAAAATAAAATTATTATTTTGTTCTTAACACTTTGGAGATATTAGAGACAACTGTCACATAAAAGTAAATAAGAGACGTTTTTAGTGTACTTGTAATATATAATGCATTTTGAAAACAAAACAAATAAAGGTGGTTCATGTGAAGAAAAGGGCAAATCCTCTGAGGATGGAATGCTAAGTATAACATTGCAGGTCTGGGCTCTTGCTAAAGTTAGAACATCAAAGATAAAAATAGAAATATACACTCCCTATTTTGCTACCTCAAACTTACTTTGAAGAGTGAGCCTCTTGATTTTTAACATCTAGTCCTTTTTTCTTATATTATCCTCTTTAAACAAACCAACAAAAACTAATCTTTAAAAAAAAGAAAAAATAAAAACAGATTTATTGAGATATAATTTATAAGCCATTCAATTCGCCCATCTAAAGGGCACTATTCATAGTTTTTAGTATATTCACAGAGTTGCATAATGATCACAACTATCTAACTTTAGAACATTTTTATCATCCCCAAAAGAAATCCATACTCATTAGCAGTCACTTTTTATTCCCTCCATCCCCAGCCCTAGGCAACCACTAATGTACTTTCTTTCTCATATATTTAGCTGTTCTGCACATTTCATATAAATAGAAGCATACAATGTGTGGTCTTCTACTGCTGACTTCTTTCACTTGCCATAATGTTTTCAAGATTCATGCATGGTGTAGTCTGAATCAATATTGCATTCTTTCTTAAAGCTGAATAATATTCTATTGCATGAGTAAACTACATTTTGGAAATTTGGATATTTATATTTGGGCTATCATGAATAATACTGTTATGAATATTTGCTTATAGGTTTTGTGTGGGTATGTGTTCACTTCTCTTGAATCTATGTTGAGAATGGAATTGCTGGTTCATGAGATAATGCCAAACTCCATTATTAACATGTTGAGGAACTGGCCAACTGTTTTCCAAAAAGGCTGCACCATTTAACAATTCCATCAACAATTATGAGGGTTCCAATTTCTTCATATCCTTACCAACACTTATTATTGTCTGTGTTTTTGATTATAGCCATCCTAGTGGGTATAAAGTCATATCTCATTGTGTTTTGGATTTTCACTTCCCTAATAATAATGATGGAACATCTTTTCACCTGCTTATTAGTCCTTTTTACATATTCTTTGGAGAAATGTATATTCAGATTCTTTACCTTTTTAAAACTGTTATATTTTTTACTATTATGTTGTAAGAGCTCTTTGTATATTCTAGATGCATGTCCTTATAATATATGATTTGCAAGTATTTTCTCCCATTCTATGGGGTGAATTTTTACTTTTTCTTTCCTTGTTTTTTTTTTTAAGTCAGACTCTCTTTTATTTAAAAAAATTATTCACAAAACACCCATTTATAGATTTGCTTTGTCATAAAGCTGAAAGTGGTGTTTGAAATTCCATTCTTACATTTAAAATAATATAGAATGCTTTGTTAATTTGCATGTCATCCTCACACAGGACCATGCTAATCTCTGTATTGTTCCAGTTTTAATGTATGTCCTGCTAAAGTGAACACTGACTTTTTACCTTTGCAGCATAAAAGTTTCAAATTTGATGTGATTTCTTTTTTTGTTCTTGTTTTTTGACTTCTGATGTATCAATGTACACAAGTTGCTCGTCGTCACCCCCTGGTTAGTTTGCTGCAGCCGGACTGCGGCAGTTTTTGTATTTTGCAATACTAGGATTAAACCCAGGATTGCTCACTGAGCTATGTTCCCAGCCCCCTTTTTATTTTTTATTCTGAGATGGGGTCCTGTTAAGCTGTCCAGGATGGCTTTGAACTTGGGATCCTCCCATCTCTACTTCCCAAATCACTGGAATTAGGGCCACGGTGCTCTACTTAATTTGTTGTGATCTTTGTGATGAAGTTCAACTTCTCTGTTTTTCTTTTGTCACTTGTGCTCCTGTTGTTATATCTAACAAGACTTTGTCTAACTCATGTTTACAAAGATTTAATTGTTTTCTTTTAAAAGTTTTTTATACTTGTTTTTAATGGTCTTAAGTTTTACAGTTAGGCCTATAGTCAATTTTAAATGAATTTTTGTGTTAGTGTATTTTCCTCCTCTGTAATTTAAATTTTGAGTTTGTCAAATCCAAAAGAAATACTTAAGAGTTAAAAAAGAAAAGATAGTTATTATTCATTTTATTCTTTTTCTTAAAACATTTTAATTTGGATATTACATATATGTCAAGTTTTTAAGTTTAAATATATCCAAAGATGTTCTATGTGTATCTGTATAAACCATTATGAAAATAGATAATATATTTCACACTACTGTTTATTCATTCTAATAGTAATTTGAAAAGCCATTATTTGAAAGCCATTATTATTGTTTAATGGTTATTTAATTCAACAATGTTGAGCATTGTTCTGGGCACTGCAGATTCTGTTTTTAACAAACCAAGCAAGGCACCTGTTTTCATGGAGATTACATGCTGGTTGAGAGAAACAAGATGTAAACAAGCAAATACTTCAACAGAATAATTTTCAGAGAGTAGTAAGTACTATTGGGGTGTAATATGAAGAGTGGACAACATTTTTGGATATTTTGGTGAGAAAGCCCACTGAGCTGAGGCCTGAATCTGGAGAAGAAACCCATCTTTGCAAAGATTTAAAGAAAAAGCAGAGAAAAACAAACAAACAAAAACGGCAAGCAGGAAAGCATGACGTAGGAAGGAGTTTATAGGTTCCAAGACACAAAACAAAAACAAAAATCTCTTCATGTCTCTAGCCAAGTGACAGTAAGCTTGGGGAGGTGAGCTGGGGAACACAAAGGTACTTAAGCCTGTGTGTGCTTTCAAGTTGCTTCCAGATTTTCTATTAAAGAAGATCCTTCAGCTAACATGGTAATCAAGTTGAAAATTTAAACCAAGAAACTATTTGGTAACCAAAATTTTCATGCATTATTCTAAAAGAAGCCAAATCAACTACATTCTTAAAGCTCTAAGCTAATATCTTAGGTTTGCTTTTTTTTTTTTTTTAACTAAGAGTTCCCTTTTTGTACTTTGCTCTTAGCTTCTGTGAATTGAATTAGAGGTAATAATACTAAACAAAAATTGCTGGCAGAAGCTGTCTTTATGGTGATTTTATATGCAGAACATGCCCAGATGATGTCACAAAAACTGAAAAGTTGAGAGAAATAATTATAAGCACAATTGTCATAGCCATTATCTCCATAGCTCTGACTAATCTTCAGAAGCTACTGCTCTTGATTACTGGCCAGAATCTCTTAGGTTTCTGCTGCTTCCTGTGGAAACAACTGGTAAGGGTAGAGAAGATGGAGCCTCTATGGTAGACATTCATCGTGGAAACTTTGGAGCAGATTGTGTGCATGCAGAGATCTCAGGTCAAGCAGAGATACAGGAGTGAGGGTTACAAGGGTTCACTGCCCACCATCATCCCAGGCAATTTCTCCTTTTGAGTCCATCTGTGTAGAAACTGGGTTTTATACACTTTAACTAGAGGTTTCCTACTTCCTAGAACTTGCATGCCAAATTTGAGCATATTTCCAGGATAGAAATTATCCTCAGAAGAATCTAACAGCAATTGAACAGAAAAATAAAGTAGACTAGTGTTTGCCTGGTGCTGTGGAGGGAAAATGAGGAAGAATGACCAGTGATTGCTGATAGGTATGGGGCTTCTTTTGGGGACAAAGAGAATGTTCTAAAATCAGATTGTAGTGTTGGTTGTACAACTCCTTGAGTGCATTAAAAAACATTGAATTGTAAACTCTAAATGGGTGAATTGTAGGAATATGAATTCTATCTTAATGAAAGTTTTATTTAGAAAACAAAAAGTATCTGGTACATTTAAAAGACTAAGAACTACCTGCTCTTCAGCATGAATTTCCCACCATGTCTTATTTTCTTTCTTTTATTTTTTTTTACATTTTCAGTGTTATTTTTATTAGAGTTTATAGTTTACATAGTAGTTGAGTTCATCCCAACAAAATGATACATGCATGAAATTCCAGTTGAGTTCTTGATTCCCTCTTTTCCGTCCTGTCCTACCCCTCCTCCTCTATTCTCCCCTCCTATTCTCCTGGACTTCCTTTCACCTGTCTATTTATTTACATTTGATTGATTCTTTTTACTTATACATAAAGGTGCAATTCCCTGTGGTATATTTATTATATGCATATAACAGAAATTTTAAAGAATTCATTCTTCATTGCCACCATGTCTTACTTTCTAATCTCAGAATATTTATAGTTACCTCATACTGAGTACTTATTATGGGCCAGACACTATATTAGGCACTTTATATATAATTAATCATAACAAACTATGAAGAAGCATATTATCCACCCTAAACATGAAGACAACTAATGGTAGGCTAGATTTGAATTCAGTTGCAAGGAGCTCCAAAAACTGTTGTTCTTTCAACCATGCTACAGTACAATAGTACCCCCATCCATAGTTAGCCTCTGAAGTTTTATTTCTGTGGTTTCAGTTACTCTCCATTAACTGCAGTCTGAAAATATTAAGTGAAAAATTCTGGAAATAAACAATGCATAAATTTAAAATTGCACAGTTTTGAGTAGTGTGATGAAATCTGATGCTTTCCTGCTCTATCCCATCCAGGATACGAATCATGTCCAGCATATCCACACTATCCATGCTACCTGCCCATTAGTCCTTAGCAGTCATTTGACCTATCAGGTTGTCACAGTATCACAATACTCATACATAGGGTTTAGTATTATCCACAGTTTCAGGCATTCACTGGGATCTTGAAAGGTATCCCCTGTGGATAAGTATGTGTGTGTGTGTGTGTGTGTGCGCGCGCGTGCGTGCGTGCGTGCGTGCGTGCGTGTGTGTGTGTGTGTGTGTATACTTCTGAAACTTCCAACAGAATAGCTACAAAGATATAACTTTTGAAGACAATGTAGGGTATTATTTCCCTTCCACGCCAGTCTAATAAATCATTACTTTCCAATAATTCTTCTTCCTGTTATCTCCCAAATGTCTGTCTCCTCTTCAGCCCTGTGACCAGCACTCCAATACAGGACTTCATTTCTCACCAGGAATATTACTGTAACTAGAGCCCTCGTGTCAGATCTCATTTGATCTGGATTATTTGATCATATTATTCCTTTAGGTAAAGTCTTTCATGGTTTCCCACTACATTTAAGGACAAAATCCAAAAATCCTTTGCAAAGCCCTGAATGCCTACAACAAGCTGGTGCCTTTTTCTTTCCAGCCTCCTCATCCTCTTCCTACCCCTGCCTCTTACATCCTAATCCTCAAATCATCAGGATGCTCACTCTACCCCTTTCTTCTTCTGCATGTGCCCAGTGCACGTACTCATGCCCCAGGCCCTTTACGTATCTGACAACACATTCTGTTCTAGTACTTTAATGTGGCAAATTCCTTTTCAGTCAGCAGGTCTCACCTTGGCCTCTTGTGAGAAGCCTGCCCAGTGCTCTGAAATTACTGCCTTCTACCTCAGTCATATTACTTATCACACTACAATGCCATGTTTGTTTCTCTATTTATCTCTAGTAGTTTGTAAATATTTGCAGTGGGGGTATTTTGTTATGCCTAGTGCTTAGCACATAAAAATATCTATTGAAGGAATGAAGTTTCTCTATATTCTAGCTAGATTCGATTATAAGTCCTTTTGTTTCCAGTGCTTAGTATGCATCTTTTTCCTAAATATCTCTTCAGTTTTACCTTATTCTTACTGAGCATTTACTATGTGCCAAGCACTATGTTAAGTATTTCATATGCATTAACCAATTTGAAACTCATAATAACTATTTCAGGTCAGTGTTATCATTAACCCATTTTACATATGAGACCCAAGTCACAGAAATGTTAAATAACCAGTTGAATAACACTGAGGAGGTAATTGGCAGAGCTACGGTTCAAATAAAGCAATTTGGTTTCTGCACTTTTGGTACTGTGCCATACTACCTGTGTGTCTGTGAGTGCTTGCCAAATGAAGGAATGAATAAATAGGATCCTTCCCAATGTCTGTGGGTGTAGAACTGTGAGCCTATTTAAGGAGGGAGGTAGAAGACACACTCCGATCTGTAATGTACTTAATATCTCATAGGAGTAATGTCGTAGGTTTCACTGGAATAACTGACATACTATGGATCCTACTATGGAGGTGGCAGCTGCAGAGGCTGAACTTGACTTGCCCATGGCGCTATGGAATAAAGACTCTCAAACCATCACCCTACTCTACAAGCATGTGGCTTAGGGAGCATATTTCTTAATGTGTCCAAGCTTTAGTTTCCTTTTCTATTTTACAGGAATGTAATTGTTAGGAATCTCTTAGGACTATGCATATTCAGTCAGTTAACAAAGCAGAGTTTGCAGTTTAGTGCTCCAAAGAGGAAATATAAGCAGGAAAATGTGTTTTTTTTCCCCTGCCTTGGGGAGATGCAGTAGAGCCAAGAGATCCTGTCAGGGTTTTGAGAAAAGCTGCCATTACCCTTTCCAAATAAATATGAGGAGGGAGGAGAATGGTCCAAGTGTAAGCTAGTTCTGCTATTTCTTAGCAAACTGGGGAAATCAGATAGGAAACACTAAAAGGAAATGTTGGAGACACCACACAAGCAACCACCTTAAGGATTCTCCACAGCTCATTAAGAGGTACCAGACCATATACTTACAGTTAGAAAACACCTTTCTTTTGAAGAATTTAAGCAGATTTAAAATTGGAACCTTTCAGCCCAAGGACATTCCAAATTCTATGAACAATTTTTAATCTTTCTTCCTTTCCCTCAATCATTGTTTTCCTCTCTTTCACCTCTAGCTATAAACTTTCCCCTACAAACTTTTTTTTTTTAATGTGCTAGGAAAATCCTTGAGTTCTGTTGTTTATTTTGATAGGAAACAGCTAAAAATGAAAGTAAATGAAAACAGAAATACTCATTCCCACAGGGGCTGGGGATAGAGCTCAGTTGGTAGAGTGCTTGCCTTGCATGCACATGCGCAAGGCCCTGGGTTCAATCCCCAGCACCTCAAAAAAAAAAAAAAAAAAAAAAAAAGAAAAAAGAAAGAAATACTCAGTCCCCTTGGCTGCATTCCAAGAAAGATGCCAAATGTCAGAGGTCTTGCTGAAAGCTATCCCTGATCTTCTAGCCAGCAACAATCTAAACATTGGATGGCTTTAGGAACTCTTCCCAGCGAAGTTCTATAAGCAGAACTGATGGTAAAATATTAGAGTCTTAAGCTTCCAAATCATTCACTAATGAGCCTCGGGTCATAGATCACATGCAATGGATTCAGAAATGTGACTGTTCATTTCTCTGGGAAATGAACATATATTACAATGGGGAAGCACAGATCCTGGTCCCACCACCTTGGTGACTTTGCACTAATTGCTTATACTCACCAAACTACTATTGTCTCTAATATTAGGAATAAAAAGTCCTCACCTCACAAAGTTATGGTAACAATGACAAGTTCTTTGGCTGAGGGTGTAGCTTAGTGTTAGAACACTTTCCTGGCATGTACAAAACCCTGGGTCTCCTAGTATGCACAAAGCCCTGGGTTTCATTCCCAGCATGAAAAGAAAAGAAAAAGAGGAAGTTCCTGACACATTGAAAATACCTACTCAGTAAATGTTAGTTACCACTAGTACTAGTCCTGACAGTCCTGAATATCTATCCAGAAACCAATACCTTGTTTTGTGGTTTCTAGTACAGAGTTTCTGGACATGCCACCCTTAGATTGTTTCCATTGTGTCTACAACAGTCAGTTACCCAAGAAAATCGGGCAAGTTTAATAACTCAACCGTGAGATTTCCAAGGCAAAGTAAAAGTGACTCAAAGTAAAAGGAAATGATTTGAATAGAAGACAAATGATACACTTATTAATAAGAGTACCTATCACCTTCTGAGCATCTAATACATCATCCCACTGAATCATCACATAGCAGTTATGGGACTATCATTAATCCTATTTTATTAATAAAGAAACTGGGGTTCTTAGATCCTTATGTACATAATAAGTGGTGGAGCTGGGATTTATTCCTGGGCTATCAAACTCCAAACCTTCTTCTCTTTGCAGTCTTAGAGCTGAAATTTTCAAAATTTAGCAAGGTAGCCTAGAAAAGCTCAATATTTTTCTTAACATGGCCCTGTGGCAAATGCTCAAAAAGCAATTCCTCTCAGTACCCTCTGACCTCACCTGGTGATCAAGAGTCCTTGTTAAGCACACTTATCATAGGTACATGCTTGGTTTGAAGAGATTCTGAAAGAGACTTATTTTTAATTATATTAGAAGGAACCCAAAAGACAGAGATAATACCTTGCATCTGTCTTATCTACCCACACATGGTGATGCTAATGGGGCAGAGCTTGCAAAGAACTCCAAGAGGGACACAGTTCCAATCAAAGCAATCATGTGCCCCAAATACTCCTGTGGCAGAAACTATTTTCCAAAGATAAACACAGTAATAGTCATCCCACATGTTCTGTTGCAATGTGATCTTGCAATTCCCCCATCAGGAGGTGGAGTCTATAAGTGAGGTAATCCACAGGTTTGTTGGTTCAATTTAGCCATACCACATGTGTATGTATTTCAAAACAACATATTATTATACATAATAAATGCATTTACATTTTGTCACCTGAAAAAAAGAGATGGAGTCTGTTTTTCTTATCCTTGAATCTGGGCTGGTCTTCATGACTTATTTGATCTATAGAATTTGTTGCAAGTGAGGTTATGGGTCTTCTGAGGTGAGGTCAGGCACAACACATCAGCTTTTGCTTTGGACTTTTGGACCATTCACTCTTGAGAGATTCTTTCTGTGAAGCCCAAGTCACACGTACATAAACCATATGAGGAAACTCCAGGTGACAACCACAGTGGAGCTCCCAATCCACAACAAGGTTCAGCTGCCAGCCTAGTGAGTTGCATTTTCTAAAAAGTGAAGAAGATTCTACAAACTACATCCAAGACTTGAATATGCATCCTGGGCTAAGATCTTAGAGCAGCATGCTAAAGAGGAAGAATTGAACCCTCCACTAGGATCTTACATTGATTTGGTAAGAATAAATCATGGTAGACATAGGGATTGGCACAAAATGCATATTCAAGAAATACCTCCTCTATCAGTTAATCATATTTCTTTTTTTAAAATGGAGTTACCACAAATTTCATAAGGAATAACAAAATATTCCATTAGTTCCACAAAGGAAAGAAAAAGAGGTCAGTCACAAGATAGGAGAGTTGGGAGATTTTTATTTAATTGACAACTCTCAGTACAAATACTTGGTAAAAGTCAGAAGGAATAGGTCACTCAGCCAAACTTCTTGTTGTGTATACATTTGAGCAGAGGATTGATCCCACAGATTTTAACATTTTTGCTAAATGCCTCTTTAGCATTTTCCTGGGTAGGATCTGTGCATCAGTTCTGTGGGAATGTTCTGATTATCTGTTGTTGCATAACAAACTACCCCCAAATTTAGTGAATTACCTAGCACAGTGGAGTGAAAAAAAATGGATTTTAGTGATAGTGCTTTGTGATTTGCTAGCAGAAAAACTTTGGGCAAGTTACATAACCTCTATCAACCACAACCCATTCCGCACAGGCATGATGTAGTTAAACAGAAACCCCAAGGTCAATTGGCTGTGTTCAGTCCCCAGAGAACCAGGGCAGGTGGTTCCTCTGCCAGGGAGACAATTGCAGTGAGAGGCAGGAAGCAACCAAAAGGGAAAAGATCTTTGAATAAGAGGAGAGTTTTCCAGGCAGCAACTGGCCCAGGGGATGACCTTTTTTCCAATAGACTGTAGACACAGAGATCCTAACAGCTCATCCTTCCCGCATGGGTTGGAAAAGAGTCACTGACTTTTAGATCCTTGGGAGGGATTTTGACTTTGAGGGAGAGTCATGGCTCCCAATATATGTGGGTCTGTTTTGTTACTATTAGGTCCAGAAACAAAACATAAGGGTGATATAAATCTCAATAACAGAAAATAGGTAGCATAGGGAAAGCACATACTTGAAGGTCCCAACTTGAGCTTCAGAGATATACAGTGTGCAGTTGGCAGATCAGCATTAAAATATGAAAGCAAAATATGCAGGGACAGCCAGGAGGCTGGACCAGAGCTGCAGGAGAGCTTGTGACGTGGTCCTCCTGTTGAAAGCCCTCCTGAGTATGAGTAGACACTTTTTGTGTTTGTTTGTTTTTGGTATCAAGAATTGAACTCAAGGGCACTTAACCATTGAGCCACATCCCTAGTCCTTTTTATTTTTTATTTTGAGACAGAGTGTTGCTAAATTGCTTAGGGCCTCACTAAGTTGCTGAGGCTGGCCTTTAACTTGCAATTCTCCTGCCTCAGCCTCAGCTGGGATTACTGGCTTGTGCCACCTTGCCTGGTATGGTAGATGAAAAACCAGCGCCCCCACCTCAGAGCAAAGCCTGTCCAAGGAAGGGGGGCATGACCCTTGTCCTTGGAAAGACCCACAGAGCACTCCTAGGCACATACCCTTGTTTATCTACAAATAACAGGAGAGATCTGCTGAGCCAGCAATCCCCTAGCAGCCACCAATCAGCATGAGACAGGGAAATACCTGGGATGCCAGATGACCCTCCCAGTAGTTTATGGTGGTTGATAACATGTTGGGAAACCATGTAGTTCAGCACGTACACCCCTCTTGGCTCAAACCAATCAGTTCAAATGAATCCCCCTCTTGTACTAACCAATCACCCTTACCCAACTTGTTCCCACCAGTGAATGTGCTAATCATGTTTTAGAGTTGTTTTATGATTTTCCCGCGGTGTGTGATGATTTGCTAAGAGATGCTATGATGTATGTGAAGTCCCTGCCTTCCCCAAAGAGTGTATAAAACTGCTGCAAACCCTGGGCTCGGGGCCTCTCAGTGTCACCAGTTGTGTGCGCGGAAGACAGAGCTAACTCGCAATGAACACATCTTTGCTGCTTACATCGATCTTGGTCTCTGGTGGTCTTTTGGGGGTTCCGAATTTGAGCATAACATAGACTTTTGACATTAGCCCCAAATGAGGTTATATGTTTGCCTGTCCTTGAGATATATTGAAAGAAGGCTATGTTCATCATGCAATTTGAAACTTGTGTTTCACTGTAATTCTAACCACTTGGGTGGCTGAAGCAGGAGGATTGCAAGTTTGAATTCAAACTCAGCAATTTAGCAAGGCCCTAAGCAACTTAGGGAGATCCCGTTTGAAAAGAAAAAATAAAAAGGCCTGGATCTATAGCTCAGAGGTAAAGTACCCCCAGTAGCAAAAACAAAACAAAACAAAACAAGAAAACAAACTTGTTTGTGTTCCACTACGGAACTACCACCTGCAATGTGTTAACAATTAATATTTTTAAAAATATTAATATGTTTAATAGATCAATCTCTAATAAATTTGTATATAAACACATATGTTGCTTTTATTTTATGTTAACAAAACTGTAAACCAAAATGTAACCACTACTACAGTATTGGTAGTGGTTACATTTTGGTTTACTATTTTTACTATTTTTAGCACTAGTATTTACTAGTCAGTGTAGATAGATTCTCAAAACCCATTCTTGGGGCTAGGAATATGGCTCAGTGGTAAAGCACTTGCCTAGCATGTGCAAGACTTGAGTTCAATCCTCACCACCAAAACAAACAAAACAACCCAAAACCCATACTTGACCCGGGCTTCTATCAGGCTCTGAGAGAAGGTAGATGAAAGCTAGGTTCAAAATCAAGAGAGTACAAATAAATGATTGAAGACAAGATATCACAGGTGCCAGTCCCTGGTTGAATTTCTCCAGAATCAGAGATGGGATGTGAAGATGCTAGCAGCATTTGTGTGTTTGGAGGCTCCTACTCTGTGAACCTCAGTTTTCAACTTTTTAAGGGGAAAATGTTAGACTTTATCATCTGTTTTCCTACTTTAACATTTTTATGTATTTTATATCTATATGTCTCTCTATATTTATATATAATATATTTATATCTATCTATATCTATCTATATCTATATATCTATATCTATCTCTATCTATCTATCTATCTATATATATATATATATATATATATTTTTTTTTTTTTTTTTTTTTTAAATAACTGAGGTGAGAGAAAGGTTGTCCCCAATCCTCATCCCAAACCTTGGAGGGCAGAGTTTCATAGATTGTTTTTCAGATTAAAGAAAGATAACATAGGCATATGAAATATATAGCACTCCAATGTAGTACAGAGAAGACCCACAATCGTAATCAAACCTTATTTCAGTGGTGAAACACATGAAAATTCATGCTAAGTGGGAAATAATTGCTATACATAGCCATGTACCACATGAGATCAGTTCAGGTTTTGCTACTAAGTGAATTCAGGTCACATTAGGTCTTGCCCCAGACTGAGTTAAAACAAAATGAGAATCACCAACCAACTTTCAGTTTTTAGAACTTTTCAAAGATTCCTGAATTATGCAGTTAACTCCTACCTTCTATTAAATGAAATTTGTTCCTAAGTTGTTGGTGTTAGTTTGCCTTGCTGTTGCAAGTTTTTCTGATCATTTTTCTTTATTTCTTCATCCATATTAAGCTTCAAGGTAAGAGAAGGCCTGTATAGAAAGGAAAGGTAAAAGACAATTATAAAACTTGTTTTCCATAACAAGTATATCATTGTTTTTGTTCATCACTTTTTTGTGGGGACAAACACGAAGCATGGGGGGCCCTAGGTAAGCACTCTACCACTGCGCTATATCCCCAGACCAGATAGTGCATTATTTTAAAATACCAGTATATTGGTTGGTGTGTTTTGTTTTGTTTTTTTTAAACCTGAAATTGAATCATTTTATTTTTTCAGATGTAGCCAAAGAATTATACACTGTATTGAAATGAGTCAAATAAAAGTGTACTTTTAAAAACTGTCCTGACCAGGGCTGGGGATGTGGCTCAAGCGGTAGTGCGCTCGCCTGGCATGCGTGTGGCCCAGGTTCGATCCTCAGCACCACATACCAACAAAGATGTTGTGTCCTCCGAGAACTAAAAAATAAATATTAAAAATTCTCACTCTCTCTTTAAAAAACAAACAAACAACAACAAAAAAAAACCCACATCCCTCCCCTGTTTAAAAACTCCTCCAAGGCAAGTCAGCCTTGTTTTAAATTTCCATTTCCCAGGTTTCCAGAGAGGGTTAGCAGCTTTTCTCATGTTTATTAGGCATTTGTCTCCTCCTACCCCAAACCCATTTCTTTCTGAGGGGATCCTTTCAGAATGCAGGTGGGGGTGGACAGAAAGTGTGGTAAGTGGAGGTGACCCAGCGGGTAGTGGCAGAATCTGGAGAGGAGGTGGGGAGAGAGGAGAAGAGGAAGGAGAGGAAAGAAGCAGGTCTGTTTCCACCCCACCCCCTTCTCCCCAGCCTAGCCCACTCTTTCTTACAGCTGTCTCCCTTGCCACTTTGTCTCCCAGGGTCAGAGTCATTTTCTCAGGCCGACTCTATTAAGGTCCTTGGATCACTTATTTTAAATGGGTCCTTCCCCACAGGGCAGAGACTTTCCACCCCGGGGAGCAGAGCTTCAGGGGTAGATTAGGCCCAGCCCAAGCCCCTGCTCTTCTCCCATAGGGAGGGACATCTGAGGATGGTGATGGCAATCTGACCCAAGCACCAGCACCATCATATTCAAGAACTGGCACTTGTCATTCACGTGCTAGTCAAACAAACAGAATCCCAATGGGAAAAATCAGCAGCTTTACTCCAGTTTATTAGACGTCTTAGTGAGTCCCCCAGTCTCCTGGACTGTCTTCTCTAATCTCTATGAATAAAAAAACACGAATTTTGAAGTCAGGCTGAGACACCTTGAAGGAGATATTTGCTCTCTTTGATCCTTAGTTTTCTCATCTATAAAATGTATATTTAAAAATACTTGCTGCTAGAAAATCCACCAGAGAGGAGCCGGGTCAAGAATGCAGCCTGCTGAATACAGTGCAGATGTATATAGCAAATGCTTAAATGCTTAAAGTTATCTCCTCCTCCTCCTCCTCCTCCTCCTCCTCCTCCTCCTCCTCCTCCTCCTCCTCCTCCTTCTTTTTCTTCTTCTTCTTTTTCTTACAGAACTTGTGGCATCAGCAAACTGAGGGAGAAGTTATAGCAAGAAGACAAAGTGGGGAAGAGATCTTGGGCCTGAAGAGAAAGTTGAGGTACCTTTTTTGAGACATGAAATATGATGGAAGGGGAGAAAAGGATAATTTAGGATTTAATTGCTTCCTCCTGTTTATCCGACACTTTAGATACAACCCTTGCTTTTTATCTTATTTCTGTTGCCTTAACAAGTCTTCTTACCGAAGAGAGCCACAGCAATTGAGTATCCTCTTTTTGATTTTCCCTAAAGGCAATGGGGCTTGAGGTCAGTGGTTAGTGATCAGGTTAAAGGAGATAGACTTTCTAGTCCTGGCTCAGCCCCAATTGTATGCCCACAGACACATGTGAATGCCTCCATTTGATCACCAGTAAAATGGTAAAATCCTACTTAAGTCACAGGGTCATTATGGTACTCACAAAAATTGGGGGGTCACTTCTCATGTGCTAGATACTGTGTTAGATTTGGGAGATAGAGAAGTAATAAAACCAAATCCTGCCCTTTTAGACATTGCATTCTAATGTGAGAGAGAGTGAATAAACCAAGAAATGTAAATATGGCAGGTGGTGACTAGAGCTATAGAGAAAAATAAAGTCAGGTAAAAGATTTAGATTGAGGGAGAGGTTATATGGGGTAGGAGGAGTTCTCTGAAAAACCTCCATAATTTGATGCCCTCTGAGTAGAGTCTGAGTAAGAGTCAAGAGTGTTCCAGCTGTTTTGAGATTTCAATGAAATGATGCAGATAAACTCTTAGCACAGTACCTGGAGGATGCTGAGCAATGTTAACTGTTTATATTAATCCAGAAGGCATTCTGTATGATTGTAGAGAAGGCTACATGTTGGTAAAAATCTTTTAGTTCCATCTAAGATTTTCTTAAGCGATCCTTAACTACTAAAAAGGAGAGTGGCGATGGCTTAGGGGACTTGGCATCCGCACAATTCATTGCTGGCAATGAAATGCTGGTTCTATGAGCAAAAGTACTCTGTTTTAGGAAGGAGTTCAGGGGCTCCAAGATGGCAGAGGCAGGGTACAAGAAAAATGCAGATGGAGGACAAGACAGTGAGATGAGTCATCATGTCCCATTACCATGACAACTCCTGATACTGAGGACTTATTGCCCATAACCCCCACCACAAGTTTCATATTTTTAAAATGACCAATGGTTGCTGGGTGCAGTGGTGCACACCTGTAATCTCAGTGGCTCAGGAGGCTGAGGATGGTGAGTTCAAAGTCAGCCTCAGCAAGTTAGCAAGGGCCTAAGTAATTCAAAAATATAAAAAAATATAAAAAAGGGTTGGGATTATGGCTCAGTGGTTGAGCGCTCCTGGGTTCAATCCCCAGGATTAGAATAAACAAACAAACAAATAAATAAAATAACCAATGGGTGTAAAATTGGCACTATTCTAATTAGGTTTTCTAAAGTAACCAGTGGTGGGGAAATTGGATATTATTCTAATCAGGTATTATAAGGTAACCTTAAGGTGTTCAATCAGGTCCAAATAGGAAGAAAATGCCTCATAGTTCAGCATATAAGACACTAACTTCTAGACATGGGGCTTTGAGCTTCTCTTTCTTGCTCAGCCCACTCCACTCCATCTTACAGAGTGCTACTTCCAACTTTACCTTCAATCTGTACTTTCTCTGTGACTTCTGTGTGGATTGGTCAATTCTTTGTTCCAGACACCAAGGACCTGGACCCCAACTGGACACCCCCCCAACGATAACAGTAGGGGACAGACGTTTTAATCCAGCACAAAAAAGAGTGGAAGCTGGGTACTGGGGCAACACCTGTAATCCCAGCTACTCAGGAGGCTGAGGCAGGAGGATCACAAGTTTGAGGCTAGTCTGAGTAATATAGTGAGACCCTCTCTCAAAAAAAAAAAAAAAAAAAAAGGTTAAGAGTGTATAGCTCTAGGGCTGGGGATGTGGCTCAAGCGGTAGCGCGCTCGCCTGGCATGCGTGCGGCCTGGGTTCGATCCTCAGCACCACATACAAACAAAGATCTTGTGTCCACCGAGAACTAAAAAATAAATATTAAAAAATTCTCTCTCTCTCTCTCTCTCTCTCTCTCTTTAAAAAAAAAAAAAAAAAAAGAGTGTATAGCTCAGTAGTAAAGCACCCCTAGGTTCAATACCCAGTACTGTCTTAAAAAAAAAAAAAGTGTCAAAGGATGCTCTATAATATAGACTTCAGATTCATGTTCTCTGTAACAAATATTCCCAACTCTGAAGTTGGCATGTGCATTGAACTATTCCCCATCATCAACAATAATAATGGTGATGATGACATTAATTATGCTGTTTATTAGGTTTATAAATGCTTTTTTCACGAAGACCTCAAGTGTTTTATGGACATGACCTAATTCACCCTCACAACTTCCCCAAAGACAGGTCTACCATTTAATATATGAGGAAACTGAGGCATAAAGAAGCTAAGTAACAGCTTCAGGGTCAAGCAATTATCTAGGCAACTCTGATCTGGATCTCAGACTCTAATTTTCAGGTCAGCTCCCTTTCTACCTTCCTCGTTGTCTCTGGGCTGCAGAGATGACACAGTGTGTGCAATGAAAGGCATCCGTGTTGCTAGGTGTCAGAACAGCCTGCCCTCTGCTCATCACATGGTCCATAATCAGTACATGCTGGTTTTTAAAAATATTCTTTAGGAAGCCAGGTGCAATGGTGCACACCTGTAATCCCAGCAACTTGGGAAGCTGAGTTAGGAGGATCTTAAATTCCAGGCCAGCCTCAGAAATGTAGTGAGATTGTTTCAAAAAAAAAAAAAAAAGGCAGGGGATGTGGCTTGCTGATAGAGCACCCCTGGGTTCAATCTCCAGTACGGGGTGGGGGGGGGGGTGGGGGGGTTCTTTAAGAAGGGTCTTCTTGGGCTGGGGCTGTAGCTCAGTGGCAAAGCACTTGCCTAGCATGCATGAGGCACTGGGTTCCATCCTCAGCACCACATAAAAATTAACAAATAAAATAAAGGCATTCTGTCCATCTACAGCTACAAAAAAAATTAAAAATTAAAAAAAGAAGGGTCTTCTTTAGTACTTCCAAAATATTAACTATGTAGCACACTTTTCTTTCTGATAGCCACCTCATGCTTAAAAGTCAAGATGGTATAAACAATACAAACCTTGGTAGGTGAGAGTGGCCCAGGTTTGAAATGCACACATGGTGGAATAGATATTTGGTTTTTCTCAGTGAAAGCCAATGGGAAAAGAGCAAGGAAACTCATTTTTGGTGGTCACTTTCTCTAGGCTAGGCCATTTACATACATGATATGTTATTCTATTCAACAAAATTTCTCAGGAAAAAAATTAACAAATTAGGGAACAAGCTATCTAAATGTTAAGCAGTTTATCTAATGGAACATAGCTAGTAAATGATAAAGCTGGAATTCAACCCTATATCTATGTGATATCTAAGTTTCCTCAGCTTCCCAAAGGCCAAATAGCCAATTCATATCATCTCAAATTATGTGCAGTGTGATGATCTAATGTGAGTCATGTATGACCCATTTCTTCCTTTGCATAAAATAGTAGAAAAAATAAAATTATATAAAGTCATCAAGTGAAATTTGAACAATTCAATTTTGCTATTTTTAAATCTTCCTTTTAAAATGTTAATTAGTTACTATATGCAGCAAAAATTTGGAATTTTGGAAGTTCCAAAATTTTAATGATCTATTCTATCCCTGTACTCATCAATATGGATAATTGATGGCTTCCTAGGTAAACATTTCAGTGCCCCTCTTTTTCTTATGTAGATGATAGCAGATATCTCTGGAGACCTGAGGAAGGCCTGAAATCTGGACAACAATATCAAGTCCTTCTCAGGTAATGTCATGTAGTAAAAAGTTACCAACTTTGGAAAGAACTTTACTTATAATTCAATCATTTATATCATTCAAACTGTCATATGATTATGCCAGCAATTAAGTTATGTGTACCTCAAGCATGCATACCAAATGCTGTACTAAGATACAAATTCAAAAACACCATAGAGGGTCTGGGCTGTAGCTCAGTGGTATAATGCTTACATATCATGTGCTAGGTCCTGAGTTCAATCCCCAGCATCACCAAAACAAAAACAAAAACAAAATTAAAAAATAAATGAATGATAAAAAAATTGTAGACAAATCAAAATAGAATTATCACAATGGTTCAAGTAACTCATACAAAAGTATGGAAAAGAAAACGAAGAAGAGAAAATAAAAACAGCAAACCTAAGACCCAACCCGTCAATGATTATATTCAATGTCAATGGTCTAAATATACCAATCAAAATACATATGTTGGAAGAGTGAATTTAAAAATACAATCCAACAACATATTGTCTATAAGAAACTCACTTCAAGCGGTAGCGAGCTCACCTGGCATGCGTGCGGCCCGGGTTCGGTCCTCAGCACCACATACAAACAAAGATGTTGTGTCCGCCGAAAACTAAAAAATAAATATTAAAAAATTCTCCCTCTCTCTCTCTCTCTCTCTCTCTCTCTCTCTCTCTCTCTCTCTCTTTAAAAAAAGAAAAAGAAAAAGAAACTCACTTCAAATATAACAGTACAGGCAAGTTGAAAGTAAAAGGGTAGAAAAATATATATTGTGCAAACATTAATCAAAAGCAAACATAAATGGCCATATTAAGATAAGACAGAGCCCAGAACAAATAAAATTACTGAAGAGAGGGACAATATATAATGGTAAAAGGGACTCTATACCAAGAAGATGTAGCAATTCTAGATATGTATGCAGTAAATGACAGATCTGCAAAATATATGAAGCACAACGGCTAAAACTGATAAGGGAAATAGACAAATTCACAACTATAATTGGAAATGTCACTATACCTCTCTTAACAATCAATAAAACAAGTAGAAAAAATTTAGCAAGCAATGTAATGAGGGCTGGGGATGTGGCTCAAGTGGTAGCACGCTCGCCTGGCATGCGTGCGGCTCGGGTTCGATCCTCAGCACCACGTACAAACAAAGATATTGTGTCCGCTGAAAACTAGAAAATAAATATTAAAAAAAAAAAAAAAAGGAATGTAATGAATTTAGCCAGAAACATTGGACTGGTGTGGGGCCTCTTTCTCCCACATGTAAAGGTAGAAAGCCAAGTTTCTCAGAGAGTGAAAGATAGCCCCTGGGTGAAGATTCAAAACCTTCTTCATTCAGTGAATTGTCCTAACAATGCCCATTGGGCCCCTTCCCAGTCACTTTCCAAAGAAAATGACTCCTGCCTCCTGCCTCCATCTCCAAGTAAAAAAAAAAAAAAATGGCTACATTCTTATAGAAATGATGGCACATTCACCCATCATTTGTATAAGTTCATCACTGCTTAGAAATGCAGAAAACGTGCTGTTTTCTGCTTTTTTTTTTTTTTTTTTTTTTTAGTCCTTAAGTGGGCTTTCTTTATGACAGGCTCCATTGACAATTTACCTGGTTTAAAGGAATTTATGGATACCTGGTGTTTGGGAATATGTTTCAAAAAGACCTGCACTGTCTTTCTATACGTTGAGTTGTGTTTCTCCAAAATTCATGTTGAACTCCTACATTTCACAACAATGTCAACTGACACCGCTTTGGGAGGGCCTGAAGCAGAACCACCAGGTAGAGAGGAAGCTCTGGGTGCTGCCGTGTTCTGCTGATGTGAATGTGGCTGAGAGGCCTAAGCAGAAATTTGCCTGGTTCCACTCAGAAAACAGGGCTCAAGTACCTATGCAATCTTTTCAGTGCTTAAGCACTCAAGAGATTTTCTTATCCCTAGACTGGGACGCCACACCAGGAAAAGGGAAGACCCCAAATTAATTGACAAAATCATGAATTAAGATGATGTCCACTGACTAGAAGCAGCCAGACTAGACTTAGATGAAGTTTCTTCTATGAAGTAGGAAGAAGGCTGGGGTGGAAATAAAAGTCAGTTGATTGATAGGCAAAAAAAAAAAAAAAAATAGCAAGAATATTGAACTGAACAATACCATCAACCAACAGGATCTAATGGACATTTATAGAATATTCCATCCCACAACAACAAAATACACATGCTTTTCAAGTGTCTGTGGATTAAGTATCAAGATAGACCATATCCTGGGCCATATGACAAATCTTAACAAATTTAAAAGAAAGAAATCATACAGGGTGTATTCTCTAGCCACAATGAAACCAAATTAGAACAATAGAAATATAAGATGAAAATCACATGAACAATATCCATAGAAGTAATTCACTTCCATATAAATAATTCCTGGATCAAAAAGGAAGTCTCCACAGAAATTTTTTTAAAAATGCATTGAAATAAGTGAAAATACATAGGGAGTGGTGGTGCACGCCTGTAATCCCGGAAGCTTGGGTGGCTGAGGCAGGAGGATCGCGAGTTCAAAGGATTGTGAGTTCAAAGCCAGCCTCAGTAAAAGCAAGGCGCTAAGCAACTCAGTGATATCCTGTCTCTAAATAAAATGCAAAATAGGGCTGGAGATGTGGCTCAGTGGTCGAGTGCCCCTGAGTTCTATCCCTGGCACCACCACCCCCAAAAGAAAGAAGTGAAAGTACAGAATATCAATATTTGTGTGATGTTCTCTGAATCCCCTAGCATTTTATATATTTCTTTAGCAAGACACACTTTCTGGTTTTTTTTTTTTTTTTTTAAGAGAGAGTGAGAGAGGAGAGAGAATTTTTAACATTTATTCTTCAGCTCTCGGCGGACACAACATCTCCGTTGGTATGCAGCGCCGAGGATCGAACCCGGGCTGCACGCATGCCAGGCGAGCGCTCCACCGCTTGAGCCACATCCCCAGCCCCACACTTTCTGTTTTAAAACTGCTTTCTCTACATCTTTTTTCTTTCTTAGATTGATTGTAGATGGTGTCTTACCTGTTTGTCCACACCAGTGCTCAGCAAAATCACTGGAGCAATTTAATGACTGAACAGAGAGAACTACTTAGCTAAGTAAAAATGATACCAAACCAATTCCTGTATGGAGTTGGAAAGTGTTCATGGTGAAGCAGTTCCAGGTGGACCCTCACACAGTGGGGCCATGGGGAAGCCCTCATTCTGAACAGCCACTTGTTTGTCTCACAGGAGAGCCCGATTGGACATACAGCTGTGGGAAGTGGCATTTCCCAAAGAGCAATGAAAGCAGAGAAAAATCGATACAAGTAATTCTGTATCTCTATCCTCAGTAAAAATATTTTTTTCAGTTAGTTAAGTTGGGATCCAGCCCTTTCCTTATTCATCTGCCTCAACTCACCAACTTTTCCTGAACTTTCCTCTTTTTTCATTCTATCTGTAGAGCCATAAAAATCCAAGTTCAGAAGGATCAGAAAAGTTTAGTACAGCCTCCCATTCAATGACTAGATACCCTGTAGTCAGTACAGGGTGGAGTTGCAAGCTTGTTTTAGAATGATTCAATTCAGAGCCCTCTGGGAAGAACATTAGAACAAATCAAAATATAAGGTATAAGCTCAGCAACTAAAGAAATTACCTAAGAGAGCCTGTGAACCCCAAAACAAGTATTTGTCCTAAACACAAAAAGGTAGGCTATTCTTGAAAACATAGATGTTGTCAAAAGTTGCAAACATGTTCCAAAAGGCAAGCATGCTAAAATCTGCTAATAGTTTTGCATGTTGTGAAGCTGGTTCTAGTTCTAGATAATAAAACCCCTAACTTCACAGTTTTTACACCCTATTTCCAGGTTTCTGTAGATATGTTTAAATCTTATTTTTGTTTAGGCTTGTTTTTTTTTTTTTTTTTTTTTTTTGATACTAGGGATTGAACCCAGAAGGGTTTACCACGGAGCTACATCCCAAGCCTTTTTTATTTTGAGACAGGGTCTCACTAGGTTGTTTAGGGTCTTATAAAATTGCTGAAGCTGGCTTTGAACTTGAGATCCTCCTGCCTCAGCCTCCTGAGTGGCAGGGATTACAGGTGTGCACTACTGTTCCTGTCTAAATATTGCTCTTTTCCTTCACTGTTTATAATCCAGCCAGCAGGTGTCCTGTGTACTATGTGGTCATATTTCTCAGTGGGTGTGAGCACAAGGCTTTTTGGATTTCATACGTGTGTCTCTCATGAGCTTGGTAAATTGGTTTCTTAGCATCTGAACATCTCTTGGTAGACTTGTAATTCGATTTATGAGCCTTCAACAGGGATAAACCTTACTATAAATCCAGTGACTATATCCGAGTGATGCCACCATATTGTGTTTTCTGTAGATAATCAGCAGCTTGCCCTTCCCAAATAATGTAGGACATTACCCCAGGACTTTGCATTCAATGACCACATCCTGACCACAGGTCATACTGACCGAGAGTGAACTCCGTCTGACTGAGCTTGCACGTTCTGTCTGTTTGTCTGTCTCTTTCACAAGAAAAATAACATACAATTTTTATGACATGGCTGAGGCACGGGCCTCTGAGACTGCCTGTTTCAGTTTTGGGTTCCTGTAGAAATGCTAAAATTCACCTCCTTTCCCTTTTCTTCTCCTTAATCCTCCTTCATTCTGCTCTTTGGGACAGTGCTGAGAAAATTTAAGCTTTGGTTTTGTTACGCCAACATTAAACTAAAAAAAGCAAACTAAAAGAATGTTGGATAGAGTCAGATTGGATAAAATTAAATAAGTTTTTTTTTAAGCAAACTAAAATGAAATAAAATAACCACATGGTCACAGCAACAGCAGTATCTCTGTACTTTTATATTTCTTTTATTATTAAAAAGCAAGAAAGATACAGACCCAGATGACATCACCCCTGTTGAAAACTTCAGTAGAGGGGCATCCCAGGGAGTCAGAGCCTGCAGGGAGCTGGGGCTGTGAGTCAGCAGCAGCTAGGGCCCCCTCCAAGTAGACCATAATAACTGGAGTTATTATGGTCTACTTAGTATCAAGTGCCTCTCTTGGGATTCTGCATTAAGAACGTAAAAGACCAGTGGGACTCGTTTGTCAAGGTCCTAAAACTAGGATTTTCCAGGTTGCACACACCACAGTGAGGATCTGTGGCATCAACATAGGAAGAGTGACAGGATCAAAGACTCGGCTCTTGGTCTACGGTGGTAACTATTAGATAATGTGCCACCAAAGCAGGACAGTAATGTCACATATCTAGCCAGGAAACAAAGCTCTTCCCTAAGTCTTAAGGTGTACATTTGTCTCAAGTTATAGCCCCAGCATTGTGTGAAAGTTGTGTTTGTAGACATTAAAGTGTTTAAGTCTTTGGAAGGTTGTGGGTAAGTTAATAAAAAACACGGACTCTGGATCTCAAATGTTCCAAGTAGCTGTTTGATAGGTGATGATTAAAAACCTTAGGTTCCTCAAATAAGTGAGTCAACTTCTTCTACATTTGAATTTTCTCCCCCTCAACTACTAATTCCTATTGAAATGCTGAACAACACATCTGGAGGCTAACCAAAGGCAGATAAGCATTTCACTGTGGCTCCTAGAATCATTATGATAATGGGCACAAGATGACCACCAAGCCTCCTACACTGAACACTTCTCCCAGTTCTGTCCCTAGCCTTGTGACCTCTGGGTTATTCCTCGAGATGTCTTCTTCCGAGTCGCTCAGGATGAAAAACAGGCCGAGTTTCTTCCACTTCCTCTTCTCCTAACATCCTGTTAATTTTACTTAGAAACATTTTTTGTATCCACTGCTTCTTCTCCCTACCTGCTACCAATACTCTGCCTTTCCCAGGAAGCATTTCAGTAGCTTATAGGCTAAAAAAAAAAAAGAGATCACTTATTAATAGCTTTTATCTCTGGGTGAGAGATTAAGAGACACTTTTACGTTTTTAGCTGTACATTTATACAGCCTTTGAAACTTTTGACTAGCATCAATTGCCTTTGAGAGGGAAACAAAAAAAAATTAAATAAAAAAGGACATAGGAGAGGAACATGCTATTCAGAGAGGCCCCTTTGATGTGTTGGGACAAGGGTGGGATAGGAACATTTGAGAACAAACATTTCTGTGAGTTTTTCACACATGACATAAGCCAGAACCAAACTTTAGTTCCCCTGATGGTTAACGTGGCACAACTGTCTTCTATAAATAGTCAGAAAAACTCAGTCTGGATTCTTGTACAATATCATCTGACAGATGAGATGGAAAAGGTATGTTAGAGGACTGAGAGAAAGAAAAGAGAGTAAGGGAATGAGGGAGAGAGAGGAAGTGCTGAACCACTCATAAGATGAATTAATTTTCAGAAGGGCATAGTGTCAGAGCTTAGCCATAGAACTATCTCTTTCCAGGACTCACTGGCTCACGGGAACACAGCCAGTGGGTCTTTCTGGCCCCTCCCTTTTGCATATTGCAGGTGCTATTTATGGATTGTCAGGGTAAACCCCCTGCCCCAGGGGTCCAGACCCAAGGGGACAGGTTCTGTGCTTTGTGACACACTCTACTGAGGCTTAACAACTGCAGGGTTTTAAGAAGCAATAACAAGGCAAGGAACAGAGTAGCACAGAGACTCCTGGGAATAAGAGCTTTCATCACTTCCTGTTGGACCCAGGCTGGACATGCACCACACTAGCTTCTCATGAGCTCACAGCCCAAAGGCTAAGTGGACTTGAGAGGCCACTTTGGGCTGGGAGTCAGTCTCCTCTTGGTTCATCTTCCCTGCAATTATTGCTTGTGGGGACTCTGGGATTAGGCCACAGGCTTGGGTTTGCTTCTGTGGTCAAATGAGTTGCTGGGTATGGAGAAGGTCCTGGAAGCTTGTACCAAGTGTGCCTTTATTAATGAGTACCTGCCTCAGCAAGAGCACATGAATTATTTTTAGAATAAGCAAGGAACTAAAAAAACAAGACACGCTCAATAAACGGCTGCTGAATGACTAGCAGAATATGGGGGTTAAAAGCACAGCTGTGGGGGTGGCCATCATGGGATTCAAGTCATACTTAGCTGTATGACCTTTGTAAAGTTTAAGCTTTCTAAGTAAGAACACCTGATTTCTAGTCCCGACTGACTCTAGTTTAATTAGTGAGTAGACAAGTCATTTAACTTCTCTGAATCTCAGTGTTCTCATCCATAAAGTGGGATAATTATACCTGCCTTGTCTACCTTACAAGGTTGTCAGTGGGATCAAATGAGATAATGTCATAAAAGCCCTTTATAAATTAGAATATACTAGACAAATGCAAGCTATTATTATGGTTAATTCTAGTGACTAGTGAATAATAAACTGGTGGAACCAACAACTCCATTGTCACCAACCCAAATCTTATAGAGCAATTTCCCAATTCCACCCACTCTACCTTCTAGGCACTTCCACCTCCCTCCTCCTACGACTTCAGTGAAAGACAAGAGAAAGAGCAGCACGATAATTTTCCCTCATTAACTTTCTCAATCAGAGCCCTGTGAAGATAAAACCAAAAGAAAAGAAGAATGTACAGTAGAGTGTTTACTCTTTCTTCCACATCATCTTTTTATCTCCCCCCACACTTCTTATTTTATTCATTTGTTTGGTGCTCTTAGTCTGTAATATTTTCACGCTGCCATATGGGCATGAATCAGCAGGTTGGGTCCTGGTCCCTGTCCTGCCACAGTTTGGCTATTGAGTACACGTGAGTTGCATTCCTCCATGGCCCTCAGTTTCTTCCTCTGTGAATCAGGGGTTATAGTGGATGAAGTAGGTCCCATCCAGTCCTGGGTCTATAATTCTTCTGGAGTTGGGAGTCCCTGGCCCTTTTCACTCTAGACCACTATCTTTAACTTTTTTGGTAGTGGATGTGTATAATTTATGCTAGAATGAGATTAAGAACAAAAGAAAACGTCATTTGGTAATCATAGAAAGTATACCTACTAAGCTGCTTTCTAAATTCTCCCATCTCATGTTCACTGGAGGTTTATTATTATCAACCATAATAATAAATGAGCAAAGAAACAAAATAAGAAGTATGTGGGGGATAAAAAGCTGATGTAGATGTTCCCTTTTTGGGCTGGGGATGTAGCACAGTGGCAGTGCCTTCCTAGCATGTGCAAAGCTTTGGGTTCAATTCCCAGCACTGGAAAAGAAAGAAAAAAAAAGAAAGAAATGCTCTTTTTATTATTTTATTAATTTATTTGTGACACTGGAGTCTTGTGCATGCTTGGCGAGGGCCTTACCCGTGAGCTACCCCTCCAGTCCAAGGCCCTTTGTTAAAAAGGTGAAAGCTGAAGTTGGGAGGTAAGAGTGAATTTGGATTGAGAAACTGGATTAAATCCTCAGCTCCATTTATATTTTCTATAACTTTGGGCAAGGTAATTAGCTCTACTCTCAGTTTCCTCATCTTTAGAGCAGAGCTAACGCCTACCTTATTTACTTCATAGGTTGTAGTCAGGAATAAAAAGCATTGCTTAATATAAAAGTGATTTGTCGTCATTATTTATAACACAACAGGGACTGATTCTAGAATCTGAGGACACAACAGGACACTTGGATTCATGCAGACTGAAACCAAAAATAGAATCACAATTGCACTGAGCCTAGAATAAAAGCACTACTAGCTGGCCGCCCATCCTTCCCTTCTCCACAGCAAACTCTTCCCAGGACCTTTGTGTTGAGTTAGTTGTTGAACAATCCCATCCTCAGATGATTCAGACTTGCTGTCTTTGAAATGGTTCAGATGTCCAACGCACATCTATCACTGTATTTAGAAACCTCTAAGCTTAGACACAGAATTTGGAACTGCTTTCTGCAGCTGAGCTCCATAGATTCAAGGCACAACTGCCAGCTACCTCTCATTGCAAGCTGGCTTGATCCAATTGCACTTATGGTGACAGAATATAGGCCAACAGTAGGGATGCACATTGGCTGGGGTAGGTCAGCTCACCGACTTGAAGAAGACTAGCTAGGGCAAGTCACTTCACCAGTCAGCATAATTACCCTTAATGGGCTTAAAGTTGTCTATCTGGGGGAAGAGAACAACATTTGAGAGTCTGTGAACATGTTTTCCTCTTCTCACTCCACACTCTCTCCCCTGGGTGAACTCATCCATTCCCAGCTTTTTCTGATGATCTTACAATCTCTTTCTTCAACCTAGATATTTCCTCTGTTGTTGGAGTGATCATCTGTGAACTGCTGGTCTCATTTGGAAGTTCCATAGACTCCTCAAAATCAATAGGTCCCAGGTTGATGTCCTCACTTGTATCCACAAACCAGCTTCTCCTCCGTTTCCAACCAATGATCTCTATCTTAGTGACTGGCATGTCCTCCACCCAATTGTGTCAACGAAGGGATGGTCTTTGACGTCTACCTCCTACTGCCAATCTTTCATCAAGCCTTAGCAGCTCAACCTTCTAATATCACTGGAATTCATCTTCTCTCCATCATCTTTTGCTGCCACTAGTCAACTTCAGACTGTGATTATCTTTTGCTGAATTATTGCAAGAGCCTCCCAACTGGTTTTCTTACTTCCAATCCTGCCCCTGCTCCCCACACTCCCCACCATCCATCCATCTTCCACAACAGGGATATTCTGAAGTCTGCAAGTCTGATCATGCCACAGTTCCTTTGCTTAAATGTTTAGATAGCTTTCCAGTGCTCAGAGAAGGAAATACAAGCTCCTTACATGGTCTTCTAGATCCTGCATTATCTGTTGAGCTTACTTCTTTGGCTTCATCTCTCACCACTCCCTGCCTTTCATCCATGTTCTTGTCCCCGTGACTCCCAATCCTGGCCACACAATAAAGCCACCTGGGAAGCTCTTAAACCAGCCCCAAGGCTGGGTTCTGTCCAAGACCCAATTAAGTGGGAATCTCTGGCAGTGGACTGAACCAGGCTGTTTCTTAGTCCTTGCAAAGCACCCGGCACACATTCCCCTTTTATCCTTTGCACAGGTTCTTGGCTTTGGTTGAAACACTTGTTTAACCTGATTTCTCCTCCTGCCACCTGGCTGACGCACTCCTCTTTAAGCCTCAGCTGGGACCTTTTGTTGTCCTCTGAGTCACCCTCCCAAGCCTCATGCTCCAGGTCTGAGTTAAGTGTCCTCTTCCATGTGCTTCCAGAGAGATGACTCTGCACTCTTCCTTTGGAAGTGGCACTATCGCACTGTTCTACCCTTGTCTATTAGACTTGAAGCAGGCTTGCTTCCCTCACCCCTGTATCCTCTGCCCCCAGAACAGTGTCTGGTACCTAGCATGTGCTCAGACTACTGGTGAAAAAGATTGATTTGTTTTATAAAGTCCTAGACTTGCCAATCTCTTGTGATACCCATTTCTGAGTTTGTTTATTGATCCATCCATAAGTTTTTCTAACAAATTCTGTTATGTGATAAATACTAACCTTTCTCAGATGAACTTGGAATTTCTCAAATGAAAAATTCCTCACCATTGGGCCCTGAGACATATCCAAAGGGAGGCTGAGCAAGGGTCTCACAATTTCAGTTTCTCTGGGTCACAGAACCACAGCCAGAAGCCCTATAGGCAACTTCCTCTGTCTATGTTCATCCTAACCTTATTCCCCCTTTTAGGGAACAAGGCCAGGAATTACTCATGATCATTTCCAAGGATTACCTCTCCAGGTGCCTGAAACCTTGAACAAAAGAGGCAAAAAATCCTAAGACATTATGAAAACCCCTGACTTGATGACCCCTAAAGGGCAGAATCTGGCTTCTGAAGCATATACGAGTAAAAATCCAGGTGAACATCACTCTGACCCATCCTGCTCAAGAAACTGCTACCCCCCACCCCACCAATTTAGAGGACCCTTGTGGGCAACCATAGACTGGTGAGTGGCACCTATTGCACTTCCCAGGGATCTCAGGGAGCCCTGGAAACTCCCAGCTCTTTTCCAACTTGCACCAAGCTGGTGCTACCTGTCAGAAGTCTATCACCACCAAGAAGATGGGGGGAGATCTCAACTTTACTTTATATAAATGAACCCAGGACAAAAAAAAAAAAAAAAAACTAGCCAAAAAGGAAGGAAAGGAAAGGAAAGAAGAAAAAATGGGGGCGAGACGGTGATAAGAAGAAAAATTGACAATAATTGTGATAGTAATAGGACTGGCTAATTTACTAAGTACTAATAATGTGCCAGGAATGTATTAATCTCTCTAAATCTTCCCCAAACTTCAGTCACTTGTGTGACTAAACTCCTGGGTTCCTAGTCACTATGACAAAAATCTGTGCTGATGATCAAGTGGAGAGAAAGCTCAGGGCTGGGGAGTTTGGGACGAGTGGAGCAATTGATTGTGGAGGTGGGCTAAAGGAAGCTCAAAAGATATGGAGGTTTTGAAGAAAACAGTGACTCCAAGCTGGAGATGGTTGAGTGGGAGTCCTCTAATAGGATGATTAAGTCTAGAAGGTGGCTCTGCTGTACCTGGAGGATGTGGGAAGGAGTTGGGAAGGAATTAGGTGCCATCAAAGTAGATGATGAAGCCGTGAAGATGGCAAGCGGGAAGAGTGGGAGATCAGAGTTTTACTGTTCCTGTCTACAGTGGGTTCTGAGCTGCGCTGTGTGTTAGGCAGCTCTCTAGATTCTGTGGATACAGCAGTGCAAAGGACAGAGACAGTGCGGGGATCCTGGAGTGTCCTGTAAATGCCGGAAAGCAAAAAGTGTACGCAGATGATGGAGTGAGTACCTGGGTGGTTCAGGAGGCCTCCTTGAGAAGGTGACATTACAGTGGGTAGGACAGGCAAGGAGCCAGCCAGGTGAAAATCAGGAGGACAGCTGGGGCAGAGACCTTAGTGGGAACAAACCTGGGAGGAAAGAGACTCAGGGCTGGGGTCGCTGGACATACTCGACAGCCCAAGGGTGAATGGAGTGAGGTTTAAGAAGTGGGCGAAGACTGGATCATCTTATTATCCACACTGGTTGTCTGGTTTTTAATCTTAGGATGATGGAAAGCTAGAAAAGGTTTTAATCAGGGCTGGGCATGTGGCTGAAGCGGTAATGCGCTTGCCTGGCATGCGTGCGGCCCGGGTTCCATCCTCAGCACCACATACAAACAAAGATGTGTGTCCGCCGAGAACTAAAAAATAAATATTAAAAAAAAAAATTTAAAAAAAAGGTTTTAATCAGAGGAGAGATGATCTGAAGTGTGTTTCTGTGTTGGTGCTTAGGAAAGTTATCATAACGGTGGAGTGGCAATGGGTTAGAGAAATAAACCCTCTTTCACAAGGAGTTTAGTTTGGTTTTCTCAGATCTCGTAGAATGCTTTTCCAAGGATCAACACCAAAGGTCAACAGTAATCTGAGGAGTCTGCTTTCTGTGGTTGTTTGTGAGAAAGTCAGAGAGGCACCAAACCAAACCTCTTATTACAGAGGAGAGGGTGTGTGTGTTTTCCTTTCCACTGAAAAACAACAGCAGAAGAAATATACTTGTTTGAATCTCTCCCTATAAAAGATGTGCCACCCACTGTTTCCCTCCCCCCAAAATATCTGCAGTCCCTTGCCTAGAATCTTTATCCTTCTAATAGTCTCACAAGTGAATCCCTGCCTAGGTTCCTAAGCTGATTTCCTGAGGGTTGAAAGGCCCCTTTCCTGTCATAGTTATTAGCTGACTGACTTCATTTTCTTTTCCTGCCCCCTCATCACTAAGGCAATACGAGGAGTGGGGGCCACTTCCCTGGATCATATCACCCTCTCCCCAGTCTGTGGATTCTCCCTCTGTGGCCTCTGTTCCTCCTGCTCCTTTGGGGTCTGGTCCATAGTGTTCATTTTCGCCAGATTTCATCTGGACAACATACCTGGGTGGAAGAGGGGGCGACTGGGTTAGGGCAGCCCATGGGTATATCTTTGCACCCCAGGCAACCACTGCTCTGGTTTTCCAAGTCTAGGGTACGGCGGGCTATATCTGGTCCCAGCCTGTGGCTATAAATAACACACCATAGAGTTACCAGCAGGAAATGTGCATGTTTGGGAGCATGGAGTCAGCCTTTCCTGACTCTTCCTTTAGCTCTGGTTGACATGACACTGTGCTGAAAGTCGTGGTACAAAAGTGGCTCATGCTAAGTGAGGACAGGCTATGTGCCTGGCTCTGTACCAGGATCTCTACAGGCCCATCCTACAGGGTGCTTATAATTTTCCTATAGAGAAGGGATTATCTCCACTTTTATGGAAGAGGCTCTATGGAGTTGAGTAACCCGTCTGCCTAAAGTAATAGAGATGGGAATCTAACACAGGTTGCCGGGCTCCAAAGTCCCAACAGCTTAACCAAGACTTGCCTACCATGACCTTAACTTTCATCTCTCCCCACAATATATGTAGAAATTGAGTTTATTGCCTGATTTAATTTATTTCAGGATCACATTTACAAATATTTTCCCACTTTGGACTCAATTATTCATGCCAATGTATGCAGGAGGTTCTGATTGATGATGTCAAGTCCAAGGTCCTGGATTTTATCCAAATGGCCCTGTTTTCTCCATTAATAGTCTTTAAAGTGCCACATGTGAAACTGTTAATGTTTGGAATTAAAGATGTAATGTCAAAATTTAACTGTTTTTTTCCAGATATTTTTTTTTTTTGCATCAAATAAGTATTTTACTATTGAACAAGAAGAAAGAAAGTGTAAAGGAAAAATGGAATAAGGAGAAAAGAGGGGAAAAAAAGAATTAGTTTAGACTTGTCACTGTCTAAGCTAACACATTTTCTGTGCAGTCACAAAGACCATGATCACATAGAGCACCTCTACATTTGAATTCCTACCTGGCTGAAGGCTGAGTTTCTATATCGGTAGCACATGGTTGGCCTTGCTAGAGCACAGATGGAATATAGCAAAGATCAAGGAGGTGACTCAAGTGTTCTAGGGTACCAAAGAGTGCCTATATTTGGCTGCTTCAGATTATAAGAGATGAAGCATGTCACACATTCATTCCCTCCTGAGGCGTGAGATCATTTTTAGTGGGACCCATATTTTAGAGAATGGAAAAGAATACTGATGTTATGATTCAATGCAGTTCCTGAGGAAACACATGGAATTTTTTTGGCCATGTATTCTCAGCTTTTTGGTTCATTTGGCATATCTCCATGCTAAACTTAAAAGCAAATGTCAAACATAGTTATCATATATGTAGAAATTCACCTTCCAGGGACTTATGTTCCTTGTCTGGAAAATGAAATGGTACACCAGATGTTCCCTAGAGAGTTTTCCAGAGTCCCTGTTCTCTGGTTATGTATTTTAGACATTATATTCCTTTTTTTTTTTACAACATACTAAAATAGTATAAACAGGTTAATATCCAGTCTCTAATTTCCCAAGCTGTAAATTGGATGTCTAAGGGCCTAGGTTACCTGAGGCTAAATAAAAAGGATGGGTTATATTCTCAGATACTTGAATTGTGGCCTTCGACATAAGCCCCATGTCCACGCAGTAGCAACAAATGCCCCATGTCACAGAAGAAAGGATTATTTCCTACCCTTGAACTGTATGTAAGAGAAGGAATGAAAATGAGGTATTACACCAAAATGAACTATGGTGTTCCTGCAGTTCTACATGTTTTAAAAAAATTTTTTCTTTTAGTTGTTGATGGACCTTTATTTTATTCATTTATATATGGTGCTGAGGCTCGAACCCAGTGCCTCACACAGGCTAGGCAAGTGCTCTACCACTGAGCCACAACCCCAGCCCTATTATGTTACTTTTTGTGCTTTCTTTTTCCATTTTTGTTTTTTTTAAACCAAATAGTCTATAAATGACACTTAGTTATGTCTCGTTTATTTTAAAAGTCATGCCCCTTTGCAAATAAGCTCTCCAATGCTTAAGTGTGTTTGAGGTGATATTTAATGACAGAGCCATGCAGTGGCTAAGAGAAGTCTTAGATCTTTGCTCTGACACTTAATTAGCTATGTAAACTCGAGCAAGTTCTTTAACCTCTCCAACTGCTCATCTATGAAATGGAGATATTAACAGTTCTCTCCTTCCTCTGCTCTTCTTCTCCTCCACCTTCCTTCCTTCCTTCCTTCTTTCTTTCCTTCAACAAATACTATAGAGCACTTGCAATGTGCATCCCAAGCCTCTGGAAATAAATATGGCAGTGAACAAAGACAAAGTTCTTTTTCTTTTTTTCTCCCCCTCCCTCCTTACTGGGATTGAATGCAAAGGCCCTGAACCTCTGGGCTATATCCCCAGCCCTTTTAATTTTATTTTGAGACAGGGTCTCTCAAAGTTATTGAGGCTGGCCTCAAACTTGAGATCCTCCTGCCTTAGCCTTCTGAGTCACTAGGATTACAGGTGTGCACTGCCACACCTGGCAAAGTTCTTTCTCATAAATATCTAGTCTAGTAGAAGGAAACAGAAAACAAATAAATAAATATGTGAATGGTAGGTCACATGTGCAATGAGCAAAAACAAGGTGAGGGATGGAGGAATGTGGGGGGGATGTGAGGGATGGGGTATGTGAGGGATGGGGGGATGTGAAGTATAATGGGATGTGAGGGATGGGGAATAGAGAGATAAAACAATGGAAAAGATGTGAGAGGTAGAGAGATGAAGGGATGTGAGGGATGGGGGATGTGAGGGATGGGGGATGGATAGATGGAGGGATGTGAGGTTTAGAGGAATAGAAGGATGTGAGGAATGGAGTGATGGAGGGATTAGAGATAGAAGAATAGATGGAGAAAGGAATGGATAGATGGAATTGTGATGTGAGGGATGGAGGGATGTGAGGAATGGAGGGAAACTATTTAGAAGGAGTGGCCAAAGAAGGCCCTCAGGACAGGGGAGACATCTGAGCTGAGAGTTGATTGAAGCCCATGAAAGGGAATTTCAGATTAGGGGAAGCTCAGGTGCTGCGGCTCTCAAACACGAGGTATACTCTAAGTGCATGTTTGAGGAGGAGTAAGAGGCCCACAGGAGCCAGGATATGTAGCTCATATAGTCTTTAGATGTCACTGTAAATGAGCTGGGAATCACTGGAGTTTTGAGCCTGAGGGTAATGACTTGATGGATGTGTGTGGGGAAATAAAATCTACCTTCCAGGTTGTTTCCACAGGTGAACTGACTCTGTGTTAAGGACTGACTTCTCAGGCGTGTGATGAGATTGGCATGAGTTCATGAGGCAGTGAATGAGAAGTGCTTAGCTGGGGGCTAGCCGTGAACTGCACTCAAGGGGTAGATCATTTTATTTTGCTATTAGTGAAGTTGATACTCTGTCAGTAAGTTCTGCATAGGTAACAGGATACTTGTCCTGAGGCCACGGAAACAGGGAGCAAAAACCAACATTTCTTGAGCATCTGCTCTGTGGCAGGCCTGAACATATTTAGTCCAGATGCAAAACAGAACAAAGCAGGATGTTCTGAGGAAGGGAAAACAATCATGTACCAGTCTTGTCATGATGCCTAGAACTCATCACAACTTTGAGCTGAGGTCACTCGGAAAGTCTACATTTTAATTTGGTATAGTCCCATCCCGCTCTATTCAACTGTTTTCACTGTGATGTGATTTCATGGATCAGATTAACTAACTAGAGACTCCAGTGACTCTAGTCTGATGTCCAGCTCAGTTACTAACTAGCTGTGTGGCTTCGGGCAAGGCACTTAACTTCCCTGTGTCGGGGGTTTCCCATCTGTACTTTAAGGATGATAGTGACAATTATCTCTCAGGGTTTCTGTGAGCTAAAGTGATGCAATGCGTATAATTTTTTTTAAAATCAAACATAAATATGTTATTTGTACAATTGAGTTAATTCATCTTCCAACCAGAAGATCTTTGAAGAGTGGAATGCAGGACTGGCAAGTTTCCAAGAAGAAGCACACAGGAAAAGGCAGGGAAGGGAGGGAAAAGCCTCTCTTTAAGTCTTCGGCCAGGGGACAGAGACAGGGAGTCCAAGAGTTACAAAGCCCGGTTCCAACTGCTTCTCCATTTTGCCAGAGACCCTTTCTGCCAAAATAACATCTCCATCCTTGGGTACCTGGGTATGGAACAGGCCTTTGATTCTCTAAAGGAAAACAGTGTCCATCTATGCTGTATAGCTGCACCTTGCTTTAAGCCCATCTGATGAAATCAGGTTAGAAATGTAAAGAAGGGAATCATGGTATGAAGAGGGCCTTTGGAGCTCATCTATCCAACCCCTTCATCCACAGATGAGGAACTTTTTGCCCAGAAAACTTAAAAGACTTGCTCAGGGCCAGGTGCAGTGGCACATGCCTGTAATCCCAGCAGTTTGAGAGAATCACAAGTTCAAAGCCAGCTTCAGCAACGGGGAGGTATTAGCAACTCAGTGAGACCCTGTCTCTAAATAAAATACAATAGGGCTGCGGATGTGGCTCAGTGGTTGAGTACCCCTGAGTTCAATCTCTGGTACCAAAACAAAACAAAACAAACAAACAAAAAAGACTTGCTTAGGGTAACACTGATAGTTAATGATATAGCAGGAACCAAAAACAGCCTTCTTTGTTTCTGAACCAATATTAGTTCTACCCTTCCTTTTCTGTCTCTGCCCAAAAGGTAAATAAATAGGTAGAGATTTACTTGTCAAAAAGAGTCACAGTAGAATTACTTTTAAATGGCTAGTTATCCATTAGAAATAGAATGTGAGCCACATGTCATTTTAAGTTTTCTAGTGGCCACATTTGAAGATGTAAAAAGAAACAGGCAAAAATTACTTTAAATATATATACTAGCCCAATATATTCTAAATACCAGTTCAACATAAAAAATTATTTAAATCCTGGTATATATTTCACACTATGGAGCATGGCAGTTTGGATCAGGTATGTTACACATATTCAAAAGCCAGGTTTAAGTGGCTACCATGCTGGACAGTGTAGTTCCAGATCATTAAGATGTTCTAGGATTGATTGTTTTAATATAGTTTAATTTTCTTCTATAGTTTAATGTTTTAAAAGTCCACTTAAACTCAACTTTCTAAAAGCATACATATAACATGCAATGAGGAACAAACATCTATAATTATGTTTCATTCCTCATTTAATCAATTCTTCGTTTAATCATTCAGCAAAAACATTTATTGAACATTTCCTGTATGCCAGACACTGAGGACATAAAAATGAATGTGATAGGCAATGTCGTTACCCTAATGGAACTTCTTTTGGCTCAGGAAAGACAGGAGATAAACAAGTAAACTAATAAAGGAAGCAAGAGAATTTCAGATAGGGATAAACGCTGAGAAGATCATAAAGCCAAACCATGTCATCAGAATGAGATGTAGGAAGCAGGGCCTCCTACTAGAGTTTGGGTGGTCTGAGAGGTGTTATTTGGGCTAAGCCTAAATGACAAGAAGGTACTAGCCACAAAAATACTTCAAGATAAGCACTTTCAGGAGTGGGAACAGCAGGTAAGATTATGCTAAAATATGTTTTTCAAAAAATTCAGAACCCTGGGTTCGATTGCTAGAACTTGAAAGAAAGAAAGAAAAAGTAAAAAAAAAAAAAAAAAAAACCAGTTTTAAAAAAAGTTTGAAATTCTCACAGGGGAAGCAAAATATTCGACTGATTCAGCAAGAATTTTTTTTTATCTTTATGCTACAGGGTGATGAACCACAGGGATTCAAATAATGAGATGGGCCATGTAAGGAGTTCAAACAAATAGAACCAGGAAAACAGATGAATTGGGAACAAGACAGACACAAAATAATCCTAGGAAAAGAATTATTTCTGGATTATTATATACCTATTTATTGAATTTTAGGTTTTATTTATTTATTGGAGAACTTTAATTCTAGATGTAGAGTCTTCACAGAATTTATTATAGTACTTCCAAATTGGAGAGATTAAAATATCTTTAAAACAATGGCATGTTTTGCAATCATCAATACAGAGATTAGCTTGCATACATAGAAAAATAACATTGACCCCTCCTTACACCATACACAAAAATTAGCTCGAAATGGATCATGCACCTCAATGTAAAAGCTAAAACCATAAATTTCTTAAAAGAAAATATAAGAATAAATGTTTTTGAACTTGCACTATGCAGAGCCTTCTTAGATATGGCACCAACAACACAAGCAACACAAGAAAAAAATTGACAAATTAGACTTTCTCAAAATTAAAGACTTGGGGCCAAGTGCAGTGGTGTGCACCTGCAGTTAAAGCTACTTGGAAGACTTGAGCCCAGGAGTTTGGGGCCAGCCTGGGCAACACAGCAAGATTCCATCTCAAAATAAATGAATGAATAAACAAAATAATAAAATTTGTGTGTTTCAATGGACACCATCAAGTCAACAGAAAGACAACCTACAGAATAAAAGCATATTTTCAAAGCGTTTATCTGATAAGACTTAAATACAAAATATTTTAAAAACAAACCTCTTGCAACTCAGAAATAAAAGCATAGCATCAAAAGGTTCTGAATCAACATTTCACAGAAGTCGATATAAGAATGGCTAATAAGCATATTGAAAACATAATCAACGTCATTAGGCAAATGCAAATCCAAACCACAGTGAGATATCACTTCACACCCACTAGCATAGGTATCATCAAAAAGTCAGATAATAATAAGCGCTGACAAAGATGTGTACAAACTGAAACCTTCATGTACTGTTGGTGGGAATGTAAAATAGTTCAGTCATTTTGGAAAACAGTTTGGCATTTCCATGAAAGTTTAAACACAGCATTACCATGTAACCTAAAATTCTTCTCCTAGGTATACATGTGGGAAAAATAAAAACATAGCCTTTTACACAATAGTATTATTCATAATAGTTAAAAAGTGGAAAAAACTCAAATGTTCCTCAACTGACAAATGGATATAGTATATATCTATATAATACAATATTATTTGGCAATAAAAAAGAAACAAAATACTGAAGCATGTTACAATATGGATGAACCCTGAAAAAATTATGCTAAGTGAAAGAAGATAGGTATAAAAGATGACAGTTGATGTAATTCTATTTCTATGAAATGTCCAGAATAGACAAATCTATGAGTTAGAAAATAGATTAGTGGCTGCCTAGGGCTGTGGGTGGGATGTGTGTGAGAATGGGGAGTGATTGTTAATGGATATGAGGCTTCTTTGTGGGGTGATAAGAATGTTCTGAAGCTGATCATGGTGATAGTTGCTCAACCCTAAAAGCTAAAAACCTTTGGATTTCTTACTTACGTGGGGAAATTGTATAGTATATGAATTATGTGTCAATACAACTGCCCAAAATCCATCTGTATAAAGTACATGTTAATGGAAGAATATGAAATGTAAATGAATCTGAATATGTAAGAATGATTTGGAGGGCTGGGATTGTGGCTAAGAGGTAGAGTACTCGCCTGGCATGTATGAGGCACTGAGTTAAATTCTTAGCACCACATAAAAATAAAATAAAGGTATGTATCCACCTCTAATTAAAAAATAAATTAAAAAAGAGTGATTTGGAATTGTATATTATAAGATGTGTTTATATTATTTGGAGAAGAGATAAAAAGCTTTGACATTCATTCCAGCAAGAAATTCACAAAGTTGTCTTTGGATGGTGGACTTTGGTTGTTATTTTTCCCCTATTAATAAGTAGATTTACTTTTCTTTCCCCAGAGAATATTTGTTCAATTTCTTCTTTTTTCTTTTTCTTTCTTTTTTTTAGATATACTTTTATAATGGGGGAAATATTTCTTAATGAGAGAAATGAGGAAGCCTTATTTCCAAAGTAGCCCTTAAGTATAATCCTCATTAGTTGTGGCTAAACAGAAAGCAACTGAAGAGTTTCAACAGCCATTTTGCAGAAAACAAAGTCTGACTGAGACGGAAAATGATATTTTCCACACTCCCTGCTACCTCCTGTTCCTCCCCACCTCAGAACCATAAAAGAAAATGATTCAGGAAGTCCTGAGCAAGGGAAACCGGAAATGAACTGTGTTGACATGTGGCAGCCTCCTGCCCTGGAGTTTGGGACAGATTCTGCCATAGGACTTGAGAGTGAGAAGGGAAAAAGGGAAGTCTATGCCCCCACAGAAGGAGGAGATGAGTTGAGGTCTATGCTGGGTTCAGGGAGAAGTTGTTCTTTCCTGACCACTACCATATACAGTCGGCCATATATATCCACGGGCTGTCCATCAGCAGAGTCAATCAACTGTGGATCGAAACTGTAACTAGGCCCATCAGTACATGGTGGTGTCTATACTGAAAATATACAGACTTTTTTTTTTTTCTTGCCATTATTCCCTAAACAATGCAGTATAACAACTATTGACATGGTATTCCATTTTGTTAAGTATTATAAGTAAGTTAAAGATAATTTAAAGTACATTGGAGGACATGCATAAACTACATAGAAATATTGCACAGTGTTATATGAGGCACTTGAGCATCTGTGGATTTAGGTGTCCGCTGGGGGTCCCCCATGGACACTAAGGGACCAGTGTGCTTATCTCTGTTGGGAAAACCAGCTTTTTCTTCTTACCTTCCAAGAGGAGGAGCTGGGGCCAGGCACACCACACAGATGGGGTTACACTTTCCATTTGGCCTCTCTCCGGGGCAGCCAGTTGTCCATCTTTATCTTAGAGGAAGAGCTTTGACAAAACCTTGGCCCTATTTGGAAATCTGCTTTTCCTGGCTCTCCCAATCCAAATGAATTTGAAATTGTTAGGTTAATCTGACATTTTTCCTCTAAGGGAAAGGACCTCTGGAGACAGCCCTGAGGCTGTCTGCTTGGCATCCACTGCTTCCTGCCCCCCAACACTCATGATCCGAAGTCCAGCATAGGGATCAAGAGAGACCTACAGGGCAGTCTCTGGGGAATGGTTGCAGGATGTGGGACTGCTGAGTCTGGACATGAGGAAATTCAGGGAGATTCTGAGATTTGTCTCAAAGACCAATTAATATGGGAAAATTTATTTTGGAATGTTTCAGAGAAAATTGGAACCAATGTGGAGAAGTTCCAAGAAAACAAATTGCCTTAACATCAAAAAGAAATTTTAATATAATTTTCCAGGATGCAACAGGATCCACAGTTGGGAAAGTGAGTTCTATCCCAGTATATCCATGTAAGAAGTTTGTTTCAGATGCCATCAATCAGAAAGGGCAAAAAAAGAAAAAATCTTCAATAAGTATATACAGTTCTTATATGTTAGACATTGTTCTATATGTTTTATGTATACTAAATCCTGGAATATTCATTGCCTTCTGAAATAAATGTACTATCATCTTTAATTTACAGAGGAGCAAAATAAGGCTCAGAGAGGTCCAGTAACCCAGGCCACATTATGACTCAAATCCAGATAGTCTGGTTCCAAAATCCATGCACTTAACTATTGTAGTGATGTTACATTTCTCATAATATTGTAAGCTATGACCGCAGGCTCCTCCCTACATGTCAAATGACAGGGCCCCAGGAGTCACAACCTCCTGTATGAGGCACAAGTCACCATCTGGTAAAGCATCTTCTCTCTCCATGAGGTCTCTGCTGTCAATACTGCCACGCTGCCTCTGCCAACTGCACTCATCATGAGGACACTAACAAACAACTGCACCCAGGGGTCTTCCTTGTGCTCCCAGTCCCTTTGTTTTGCTGGGTTCTAGTAGAGTCATGGAGAGTGGTCCAGCTTCTCTTCCCTGTTTTGTCATATGAGTCCCCCCAACAAAACAATACTTTTGCCCAGTGTTCGCCATCTCTCAACTACAAGATAGATCAACCAACTATGGGTTCTCATCTCCCTGGTTCCAGAGTTCAAAGACAGTCCCACAGTTGCAATTAGGCCACATGATAATATATCCCCTCTCAGTCACCTTATTCCTCTTTCAACGGATCCCTAACAACCAAAATAACTTAACAATCCCAAACTCCTCTCTCTCCTCCGGCCACAAAACACAGAATTCCTGTACCAAGCAAAGACAAAACTCTGAAGAAATGTTGCCTAGCTTCTCTCCGCCCCCTGCTGCCCAAAGGACCTGTAGTGTCACCTGCCAGCGGAAGCCGAGAGCTGCTGGTCTTGGGTCTGGGGAAGACACTGCAGCAGGCTGGAGGCTGGAAAGAGTACTAGGGTCTCTTCAATCCTAAAATGTTAGGATCTTGTATCCTGAATGGTTTCATAGGGATGGAGTTGGTTCCAGAAATGGTTGCTTAAACAGCTCCCATTCAGTTTGTTTAGCAAATAGCAAACTATCTCCAGGTAGAATTCTCTTAGCCATTTCTAGAGTCTACTTCATTTATGAAAGGAAAAGAGTGAAGTAACTGGGCAACAGCTAACCGCTTTATCCACTAAGTTGTTTCCTTGCAGGAGAATTCCAAAGATGAAATTCCCCATGAGTCTACCCTGGTCTCTCACACTCTGCAGGAGAGTAAAAGTAGTGAGGATTCATTTAACTTGTGAATGTCTCCATATTAAACAGGGGGACCACTTTTGTGATTAATGTGAGGGATTTAGGGCATTTTTGGAAGCTTCTATGATTACCTTTGGCTAAAATGGAGGAGAGAGAGGACAAGTGTGAGGCCCCCTTAGGGTGGCCATTAAGAAAGGGGGAGGCAGCTGGCTTCAGGATGGCCTACAGCAACGCTTGCCTCCTGGTATTCACATCTGCATCTCATCTGTCTCCACCTGGAATCCATGTTTGTCCAAATGACCAATAAAACAGGCAAAAGTGACAGTGTGCAAGTTGCTAGGCTAGGCCTTAGCTTTCCTTAGTGTCACTTGGATCACTGGCATGCTGGGAAGGACATTCAGGTGGCTCTGTGGAGAGGCTCATGGAGAGGACCTGAGCCCTTCTTCCAAGACCCACACCTGCTCATCAGCTGAGCAAGGGAGCTACATCAAGAGTTGATCTTCAACCCCAGAGAGCTCTCAGATGACTGCAGCCCCAGCTGGTAACTTTACCACTTCATAAGAGATCCTGACCTAAAACAGCCCAGTCAGGTTCTTCCTGACTTATGAAAATTGCAATAGAAACTGTTCATTCAAGTCACTACATTTTGAGACACTTTCCAATACAGCAATTGATAATTAATGCAAAGAGCAAGTCTGCTTATGCCAAGAGCTCCCTAGCACAGACACCTGTGTGCACCATATCCTTGGGGAACCAGAAAAGCAGCTTCCTTACCCTATTGACAAACTAGACCCATAGGCCAAATATGACTCTCTGTGTACTCTGTCTGCACATGTTATTTGCGTACATACTGTCTATAGCTGATTTCCTGCTACAATGACGGAGCTGAGTAGTGGTGACAGAGACTGGAGGGCTCACAGAGCTGAAAACATTGACTATTCAGTCATTTACAGAAAAGACTTGCCAATATCTGTGTTATAAGAATTAAACATTTGGGGCTGGAGTTGTGGCTCAGTGATAGAGCGCTTGCCTCGCACACATGAGGCACTGGGTTCGATCCTCAGCACCACATAAAAATAAATAAATAAAGATATGGTGTCCATCGACAGCTAAAAAAATTAAAAAATAATAAAAAATAAAAAGAATTAAATGTCTCTCCCACACCCTGGTGGACACAATCTCCACATAAGGAGGGCTTCTTCATCCATCTGACTCCTCCTCATCCTTCAAGCTCCAATCAGATGTCTCCTCCTTTAACCCTGCCTTCCTTTCCTCCCTTGAAATTGGCTTGCACACAACCTTCCTGCCTTCCCTCAAGCTAAGCAAATTCTAAGAGCAATTTTTCATACCTTTTTCATATTTCTAACCAATTGTATGGTGGGGTTTATATAGTGTCTTTTCCCCCACTGGACTATGAGCTCTTGAAGGGCAAGAACTCTGTGTTATGCATTTTATAACTTTAGAGTAATACAGTCTACCTTCTGTATTCATGAGTTCCACATCTGTGGGTTTAGGCAACCACCCATCAAAAACATTCAAAAATTGTATTGGTACAAGAACAGATTTTTTTTCCTTGTCTTTCCCTAAGCAATACAGTGTAACAACTACATAACATTTATATTGTATTAGGTTTGATAAGTAATGTAGAGCGGGTCTAAAGTATAAGGGAGGCTGGGTATTGTGGTGCACCCCTGGAACCCCAGTGACTTGGGAGGCTGAAGCATGAGGATCTCAAGTTCAAGGCCCGTGTGGGCAACTTAAGTGAGACCCTGTCTCAAAAGAAAACTAAAAAAAGGGCTGGGAGCATACCTCAGTTGTAGAGCGCCCTCTGGGTTCCATCTCCAGTACCACAACCACAAAAAAGCGCAAGGGCAAGTGTGAGTAGATGGTGTGCCGACAGTAGACCACTTTATGTAAAGGACTTGAGATTCTATAGACTTTGGCATCTACACGGGGTCCTGGAATCCCATGAATGTCAAAGGATGACCATATACCCTTTTTATTGGTCACTAAGCTTATTGACTTTTTTTTTTTTTTTAAATTGACACTGGGGTATACAGAACAAAAGACTGAGTCCTTGCTTTCAGGGATCTGGCATGGAAATGAAAAGCAAACACATATTAGGATCCAGCTGTATACACAAGTCTCACCGTGAACATATTTGCCATAATCGCATAAGCATCCACAAAATAAAAATGATTTCAATAGTTTCGTAGTAGTAACTATGAGTCAGGTACAGTCCTAAGTGAGCACTTACATAGATAATAATTTACTTAATCTCTGCAGAATACTAAAGGGAAGGTCCTACAATTATTTCCATTCTGCAGAGGATATAGAGACTCAATGAGGTCAAGAAACTTACCAGGGTCATGGAGCTGAAAAGTATTGAATGAAAATCAGAGACACTGTTTAGTTGACTCAGAAACAACACAAGATCAAGGAATTGGGGGTGATGTTCTTCCTTTCTCTTTGAACATTAAGTGGATGGTTTCTGTCAAGCTGGAAATTCCTGCTCCAGAGGCTCTCTGCTGACTTGGACTGTGCTTGGCATTTTATTTCTAAGGATTGCCTTCTGGGAGATTCTGCTGTTTTAATGACTGCGTAAGCCTGGCTTCCTCCTTGAATTACACCACTTGCCACTTTGATGTCCTCCTGAGTTGTCAGTTTTACTTTCCCTGAGCGCCAGGGGCAGGGAAGAACATTCAACAGTGAAGTTATTCCCCTGCCCCCAACTGTGTTTTGATATTTTTTTTCTTTCCAAGGTCAATAGGACTATGCATTGTCTGTAGCTGGGGTGGCAGCATGAGGCCAGTGCCTTGCTTCTGACATCCCTTATCTCCAGCTGTGATCTCAGCTGTGGATTAGCCTGTTTAAACCTTGGGTGCCAGGGAATGAATTGGTTTAAAGAGTGTGCGGTGGTTAAAGTTGCTGGTTCTGGCTGACAAGCAAATGACAACCCACAAAACCCAAGTCCATTGCTCCCCGTGGTGTGAATCACCTGATTCTATTCTACTTTTCTTTCTAGGAATGAAGACTTCAGGGCTCCAAAGCCAATCCCTCTTAAGAACACTGCACCCCAACCCTTTGTCTACTCTTTTCAGATTGCTCATTTGCACTTCATTCAACTGCCTCCCAAAAGATGCAGGTGTTTGGTGGTAAGAACAGGAGAAACCCCTGCTGCAGACAGTGACAGGTGCTAAAAGCAGTGGCCCCTTCACAGAGAAAGGCACAGAGTGAAGTGATGAGAAGCAGGTGCCCAAGTGGGCAGGAGAGGGCAACACCAGCGTGTCCAACATGTTTCCAACACCTTCACCCGTGATGCAGCAGGTGCTGACTGAGCCAACAACATGCCAAGGCGTTGGTTGCCTCTGGGCCCTGGAGTTTACAATAGTGAGGAACATAGATGGGGCTCCGGCCCTCCTGGAGAGTGGGGGAGACTGAGTAGCAAATGACAGAAAGTAATATGATTATAAATTATGGAAAGTGTGGATAGGAAATGACACATGCCATTATAAAGAATATTCCAGGGTGGTGGAATAAGATGGGACATTTATTTTATTTTGAAGGGAATAATCAGAGATTCTGTAAAGATGTAGATGATTGGGCTTTAAAGCCTAGTTGTGCTAACTTTAATTTTTAACATGTTATTTAATTGTTCTGGGACTTTGTTTCCTCATCTATAAGATAGGGCTTTTTTTTTTTTTAAATTATCTACCTCATAAGATGGTCAAGAGAATTTAACTAGTTATGTCTTAGAGTTGTGTCCAGCACATGCACGCTCAATGTCACCTTGCTTTCATCACACTTCAGCTGCTGCACCCACAGCCACATCTGGTGGTGGCAAGGATGGGGTGCTCTCCCTGGAGTCCAGGCATCGCCTTAATTACACAATTCCTTGTAGAACCACGTTGATGCCCAGCCCTGTGCTGCACACTTCACCCGTATCATTTCCTTGGAACCTCCCGATAATCTTACAATCTTATGAAGCAGGTATTTGATCTCCACATTATAGATGCAGAAACTCAGGCTTTTTAAAGACCGACTTACCCAATACCATGATGTCACCGCTGTTTCTAGACCCACGTCTGAGCCTCTGATTCACTCTGTTGGGCAAGACCCGGAAATATGCATCCCACCTCCCCCTCCACTTAGCATTTCTGATGAGGGAGGCCCGTCCTGTACTCTCAGTGATCTCTAAGGCTCTCTCTGGTGCAGAGACAGTGGAGATGAGAAAGTGCATATATGTAGGGCGCACAGTTCAGTGAAGAAGACAACTGAATATGAATATAAAAACATTAAGTGATTTTATAAGTGAATTAACTCAGTTCATGTCATTGGGTCTCTGATATAGTCATTCTCTAACAAGCACACTGGGACTAAAAAATGGTTCCCAAGTGTTCTGCATTATGTAACTTGAGTCCACAATTTCTCATTCACAATTCCAAAATAAAATAGAAATGCTATAAAAACCAAAATTCTTTTTTTCTTTCTTTATTTGGTGCTGGGAACCAAACCCAGGACCTTGCACATGCTAGCCACACCCACAACTTTAAGCTTCTTATATATATATTTTTTTCCTTTTCTCCCCCTTTGGTATATGGTCTCAGTATGTTGCCCAGGTTGGTCTTGAACTCTTGCACTCAAACTACCTTCTCACCCCGGCCTCCCAAATGTTGGGACTATAGCCATGCGTCACCATACTCTGCTTAAAATTCTTTTCTCTTGATGCTGTAACTCACACGGCATCAAACCTGACCTGAACTGAAGTAAGGTTATTTCCAGATGTTATTTAAGCCACTTGCTGTGAATATTTATGCACACGTATCAATATGCTTGATTACAAGGCTGTATTAATTATCTATTGTTGCATAACAAAGTACTCCAAAACTTTAGTGCCTTAAAAACAACAAACATTTATTATCTCACAATTTTTGTGGGTCAGGAATTCAGACGCGGCTCAATTGAGTGGTTTTATCTCAGAGTCTCTCATGTGGTTGCAGTCAAGAGGTAGCCAGACGGTGATCATCTGAAGGCTTGGCCAGGGTAGGGGTTGGCTCTTGCAAGAGGGCTCATTGGTAGCAGGAGGAAGCTCCAAGCCCTTTATGAACTGGCATCTAAAGCTTCACATTGTCACTGTGCTTTATCCTGCTTCTTAGAAGGGCATCACCAAGTTCAGTCTGCACTTAAGAAGAGGAGAGTTAGAAAAGGAACAGCAACAAAATTTGTGGATGAATTTTAACACTGCCCCAGCAGAGCTACTCGTACTTCCCTGAGGCTATTCTTTCATCTACAACACAGAGAATGATATCACTATGTGAAAGAACTTAATAAAGATTACTGAAGAGTTAGGAACTGCTTTTCGCACCAGGGGTTTGGAGAAAAGGTGGTGTTTCTGCAGTTTCTTGATATACTTGCAGAGGGGTTTTGACCACTTTAAATAAACTAAAGAAACAGAATGTTTTAGAATATTTAGAATATTTTTTAAGCTGGAAGGAACCTCAAGGATTATCCAGCAATTAGATTCTAGTGTCATCTCCTTCACTCTATGGATGAGTAACTTGTGACTCAGAGGGAAATAAGAAAGATTTACTAACAGGCATCCTATGTTTCAGATACCATGCCTGGTGCTTTTGCTGTATTATTTTAGGAAAATTTTCCAGCATATCCCTTACTATCCTTGTTTTATTGGTGAGGAAAAAAAGAATCAGAGAGGCAAGAAGTGTCCCAGATCAGATGGTTACTGTGTTCTGGAGACAAGGTTAACACTCGAATCTCCCAAAGGCCTGCCAGAGCTCCATCTAATGCCACCATTATGACCCCCCAAGAAGAGGTAGTAGAGCTGGCTGAGACCAGGGACCCAATAAATCCCTGAGCATCCAGGTGAAGGAAAGCTATTCTGTCCACACATCCAGGGTTCTTCCTAGATCTATCTCACTCACCCCTGTTTCCTCAACAGTGTCAAACTTGAGATTCTTTGGTAAATAGATAAAAAACCCTGAAGTTGTAGAAGGCAGCATCCCACCGCCTGTTGCTTTATCCTCAAAGTGGAGTTGTGAATTTCAAGCTTTGTGGGTGCTGCTCAATGACACCCCTATTTCTTGTGCCACCAGCACATATTCAAGCCCCTATTATGAATGACATTTATCAAATATTATTATCATAATAATATTTTTCATAAGTAATAAGGCTACTATGTGATAGGTGCTTTTCTGAGTGTCTTACCCTCACAACAGTCTTTTGATCATTGTCATTGTTCATAGAGCCATCTGAGGCACAAAGAAGTTAAATAACTTTCTCAGGCTCAAACAGCTGGAAGACAATAGAGCCAGGACTGGGCAGTTGGACTCCAGAACCACCACCTCACACATGCATTCAGGACACATTTGTCAGAAACTGTTCTGTGCCGGGCACTGTAGATGCTGTAAATGTAACAATGAATAACAGCAAGCTCTCCACTCTCAATGAGTTCACCAATTAATGGAAGGAGATGAACTATATACAATAAGAGAAATAAGTATCACATGTACTATTATAGAATGAAAGAAAGATAACAGAGGCAACAGTGCAGGAGAACTTGGAAATAGTGTTACAAAGGGTGTCACAGAGAATGTCAAGAAGATTGTAGAGGTGAGTTTTAGGTTAAGTCTTACAGGACAAGTTGCCCAGAAAATCCTATACTGCATGATCCTATCTAAATTAAATGTCCAGAATAGGAGCACCCAAAGGGACAGAAAGCAGGGGCTGAGGCAGGGAAGTGGGGAGTAATTGTTTAGCAGGTACAGATTTATTTGGGGGGTGATGAAATGTCCTGGAGTTAGATAGCAGTGATGGTTGCAGAAGATCGTGAATATTTTGAATGCCAATGGAAGTGATGGAATTGTACATTTAAAGTGGATAAAATGAAGAAACGTATGTTATGTGGATTTTTTTTTTACCTCAACTGGAAAAAAAAAATGAGCTGGTGCCTATCAGGCACAGACATGGAGGCATGGAGTTGGGGTGTGATCAGAGGTTGGGAGGCAGTTTCAGGTAGAGAAAGTGAGTCTGGGGAAGCATTGAGCTAGTTAAGAATGATGGGTGCTGTGGGGATTCGGTCCAGTTACAGTGGGTGAGGCCCAGGTCTCAGAGCAACCAAGTAGGAATCAGAGGCAGGCAGGGCCTCCAGCCATTTCCAGTAGTTCAGATGCTATGCTGAGAGCATGGACACTATGACAATTTGCCACGTGGCAGCAGTGTGCTCAGGTGTGCTTTTAAAGAAAGATCAAGGTGATCCTCTTATGAAGGAGGGGAACATTTGCAGAAGTGTATGGAGACAATAAGGAAATTATTGTAACAACCTAGGTGAGGAACAATAAGTAGCTGCTTTGTGACCATTACCCCATGCTGAAGAGCAGGATTTGTCCTTTTTTGTTTGTGAATTTCATTCATTCATTTATTTAAAAATTCCTTCGATGAACAAACTTGGTTTTCTATTCTGTGCCAGGCCCATTATGTGCTGGTGTGAGGATACATCTGTGAACTGCACAAGACTCTGGTCCCCCTGGAGCAGGTAATCTGGCCAGGCAGGCAAACAGTAAACTCGGTGGCACAACTGATGAGTTACAATTGTGATAGGTGCAATAGAGAGACAAGGTCAAGCTGGGGGCCCTGCCTGTAATCCCAGCAACTCAGGAGGCTGAAGCAAGAGGACCCCAAGTTTGAGGCCAGTCTTGGCAACTTAGTGAGACTCTCACTAAGCAAATTAGCAAGACTCTGTGTTAAATTTTAAAAAATAAGAAATAAAAATAAAAAGGGCTAGCTCAGTAGTAGAGTTCCCTTGGGTTTAATCCCCAGTATTAAATAAGTAAATATATATACAAATAAAATAAAGACAGACAGAAAAGGTCAAGGGGCTAGCTCCTGTTGTGCCTAGCACACTGCCCTGAAGTCAGACAGCCCTAGATCCAAAACCTACTTCTTCGGCCACTCAGGTGAGAGGCCTTGAGAAAGACTCTCAAATCCTTCAAGCTTTAGTTCCTCAGGTGAAAATGTGGGTATCAGCAGGCCCTGCCCAGAGGGGAGGGAGTAGGATTAAACTTAATGGAGACTGAAAGACCGCTTGGCACTTGGGGACAGAAGTGTCTACCAGTGCCTTGTAGGCCCCAGAGGATCAAGAGAGCTGACTCTTCCACTTGGTGGCACAATAAATCCCGGTGTGGTAGAATTGTCTTGTTGAACCATCGGTTCCTGGCAACAGGACAGGAGCCCCTGCAAGATGCTGATGTGCCGCATAGAAAGTGGCCAACTGACCCGTGGAGACGCTTTTTAGGAAACATTCATTTGTGGGGTAGCAGGCCTGCCTGAGCGTCCACTGCATCCCTACGTTCTCACCCCTGTCAGGCATGTAGGAAACAACCCTGTTTTGGTATCTCCTGAGAGTTCCTCCCCAAGGGAATGGCATTCCATGACATATTATAAAATATCCTTTTTTGACCTTCAGAGGTCAATGTGTCCATATTTCTTGTAACTACCATGGAATTTATACCCAGCCAGATCTTTACCTTGCAAAGTTCAGTCCTGGTCACAAATTCTCTTACACACTAATATCTTCATCCCACAGTCAGGGATTGTGGGTGTTGGGATTACAATACAGAAAAGAATAAGAACTATTCCAGGCTCAAAGTAGTCCATGGATTGCTTTTAGAAGAGTGCCTGACTTATGAGATGTGGTTCCCACCTGTCACTCATTGTTGTGATGGCTGTTGTCGTTGTCCCCATTCGGCAGTGCGTGAAACTGAAATCGGCTGACATCACTCAAGAACCCAGAGTCCAAGCATATGTTGGGTAAATTTCCAAGGAAGCCCCAAAGTGGTTTGAGTTTCCATCCGAGTAGAGTGAATAGGTAAAAAGGGGTAGATTCACACGATGGGGTGCTGCGGCCCAGAGAGAAGCATGGATGGCAGCACACGGGGTGTGGGTGAGCAGAAGGCTGCATCCTTGTTTTTTTTTTTTCTGCTGGGGCTTCTCCAGTAGATGGCTGCCTGTGGGAACGGAGACTGAAAGACACAGTAGAATGACCTGCTTGGCATCTGTCCCTCCTTCCTGATCCAGGAGGCTGGAAAGGTAAAATCCACCTTTCTCAACCTCCTTCACTGGTATTGGGAGTGGTGAGAGTCCACCATTCAGATGTACTCACAGGAGACTCAAAGTTAGAGGGAAGTGGGGACCAGGATGGAGTTGCCCAAGTTTCCATGTTGCCAATGCAGAGCTGGCACAGATCCTGGTAGCTCCTGGTCCTGGCTCAAGGTTAAGGTGATGGGAGCTTGGCGTCAGCAGTTGTTGTTGGTGGTGTTCTGCTGGTACCACTCCTGGGGGCCTAGCCTAGAGTCCCTCCCCCACCCCTTCCATGTATTTGGGGACCATCTAATTTCCTTTCATCTTTTTCTGCTCAACCTAACTAGAGCTGTTTTTTTCCTACCATTTTTAAAATCAAATTTCAATGTGAAATCTTCTAGTTTGTAGATATGAATTTGGACAAGGCAACACATCTTTCTGAGCCTTAGTTTTCCTCACCTATTAAACAATTTCTGAAATCACTTTCTATAGTGCAGGGTTGCATAGATACCACATAGCAGCTGCTACAGACAGAAAACTGCATGGATTTTTGTAGAACCCGAATTCAAATCCTGATAATTCTGCTTACCAGCTATGTAACCATTTAAACCTTTCTGAACCTTTGGGAAATGCAGCTGATAAAGTATCTAGGAATGCATGGTCTTTCAATGTTTAGGTGAGGGCACAAGAGCTAATATACAGAAAGATGCCCAGAACAAAGCTCTTCTGGCACATAGTAGGCTCTTTTCAAATGTTAATTCCCTTTCTTCTCTCTTCTCCAATTCATGGTAGATAAGGAGGAAAGTTGGAAAGAAACAAATTAGGTAAACAGTTATAAAGGATGCAATTGCACAACCAGCCCCGTGCTTCCTGATAGGAGATGGACACATTTTTCTCTCCAGAATACAGGAGATAAAGTTATCTGTACCATTTCACTGGGTGTGGCTGTGTGCACTGGAGACTATTCTTTTCACACCAATTTCCTGCCACTAACTGTCCTTTCTTCTGCCACTGGACTCATAGTTTTGCTCTGTTTCATAAGATAACATTGTTACTCTGGGTCCCCGAGGACTGCCAAGTGAGATAGGAGTGGACTGGGACTGAGGACGTCCTTTGAAAGCCTGGAGAAAGTGTCAGTGAGGTGGAAAAGCAGAGGAAATGATGATGCTGGACACCCTGGTTTGCTGAAGGAGTTGTAGGAGCCTGGTGTTGTGTATGGAAGAGTGTGGTCAGGTGCAGATGGGAGAGAGTGGGGAGCTACAGCAATGCTGATAGAATAGGGGAAATAGTGGCTAGCTCAAAATTACGTTTCAGCCATTCTTTCTGTGGCATGTGCTGCTTGGCGAGAGAAGTAATCGATGGAATCCACTGAGAAGCACTATAGAAGCCATGGATAAACATTTATGTTGGGTTCTGCGTCCTGGGTGCTCCTGTAAGTATTAGAGGGAAGGACAGTGATTTGTTTTGTAATTTTGCTTTGGTTTTTTAGCTCCTACAACCTAGTGATGGTGACTGGTCCATGTGACTGACATACCATCTGTAATTTATTAGAGACAGGGCATCTCCTGGGGAGACCAGGCTGCTTGGCCAACATTTGTTGAGTGCCTGCTACATTCCTGTGCCCTGCTAGAACCTGAGGGTATGGAGATAACTCCTTGGTCCCCACACACAGGGCACTTATGTTCCAGAGGCAGAGGCAGAGGCAGAAGCAGGCCTTCTACTGATAGTAACTGCTATCTGCTCTGTTCCTGCATTGCTAGCTTCTGGGGACATAATGGGGAACATTATCGGGCTCCTGCTCTTCATGATCTTATAGGTTGGTGGAGCTGTGGGTGGAGAAGGAGATGTCAGAGGGCTGGCTATTGCAATATGGGGGGTTTCAAGCTAGGGTGGGTAGAAGCACTAGGTGCTACAGAATGTGAGGGCAGTGGGGGGTTGGGGGAGCTGTCCCGAAGGGAAGTATTGGCATAAGAAGGGATGAGAGGGAATTATCCAGGTGCCCAGGTGTGGGGGTGGGGGGTTGGGGGTGAGGGGGTTAGAGTGTGTGTGTGATTTAGTCACTGAGGGTGGGAAGAGGGCACATGGGGCAGAGAAAGCTGGCACAAAAAAGGGCCTGGGGGCTGAGAGACAGGCTGAGTTCAGTAGGGCTGGAGGGCAGGGTTAGCCAGAGGGAGTGGTGAGAAAGGAAGCTTGAAGCAAGTTGGGGCTGGATCTTGCAAAAACTTGTTTCTCATGCTAAGTAAAGAACTTGAATTCCATTCTGAAGGCAATGGGAAATCAGGCAGGTTTAGATTTAAATCTAAATCTTAAACTTTAGATTGAATTAATTTATTCCAAAAGCATTTTTTGATTATTAACTGTGTATACATTCGTTTTTATACTAGATTCTGGAAATCTGATGGTTTGCAAAAATGTTCTTTCCAGGTAGATTTCATGATCTAATGAGAGAGATAAATGAAATAGACTAATTGTTTTTTTAAAATAATAGTGTGGGGCTGGGGATGTGGCTCAAGCGGTAGGTAACTCGCTCGCCTGGCATGAGTGCGGCCCGGGTTCGATCCTCAGCACCACATACAAAGAAAGATGTTGTGTCCGCCGAAAACTAAAAAATAAATATTAAAATTTCTCTCTCTCTCTCTCTCTTTAAAAATAAATAAATAAATAAAGCTATTGTGTCCACCTACAATTTAAAAAAAATAAAAATAAAATAATAGTGTGTTAAGGTAATATTCACATAATTGAAATGCCTTTAAAAATCATTATTCTTTAAACAGTCACACCAGTAAATATACAGCTATGATGCAGGGCATGTGGTGTGGTGGGTGCTCTGAGGACACTGGAGGTAAAGTCCCATAATAAAGGCTGATGGTAATAGTCACACGGTTGGCAAGTGCTTGCTGTGCAGCTATAGTCATGCTTCATGAAGAATATGCCATTTCATCTTCAAAGTAATCAGATGAATGTGTATTATCTCCACATAGGAATGTATAGCTGCCTCCAAAGCCTATACAGCTCACAGGTGTTGATTACCACCTTTTGGTATCAGCATCTGTAATAGACTGAATAATGTCCCCTTGTCCCCAATATGTCCATATCCTAATCCCTGAAACCTGTGAATGTCACATTACAGGGCAAAAAGGATTTGGAAGATGTGATCAAATCAAGGACCCTGAGATAGAGAAATGAGTCTGGGTTCAGCAGGTGAGTCCAAAATAATCACAAGCATTCTTACGGAGTGAGGCAGTTGAGTCAGGGAGAGAAAGGGAAGGGGAACAGCAGAAGGGAAGTGGAGGTTGGGGGTGATGTGCTCTAAAGAAGGAAGAAGGGGCCACAAGTTGGAAAGGGCAAGAAGATGGATTCTTCCTTAGAGCCTTCAAAAGCAGTGCCCCTCTGCCAATACCTTGTCTCTAGCCCCTACAAACCATTTCCATCTTCTGACCTCTACAACCGTAAGAGAATAAGTTAAACCATTAAATATCTGTGCTATTTTGTTATAGTGGCAATAGCAAATTGATAAAGAAGCTCTTGGGGGTACCTACCTCACAATACCTGGATCAAAAATCCACATCAATTCATGTGGTGTTTTCATATAGGAACACAGGAAAATTATGTTGGATTCATTCACTGTCCGTCTTTCCTTTTCCTGAATCCCACCATCATGACATCCACAAGAATAGGTTCCTATCTAGAATAAGATATATTCCATGCTTGTATAATTATATCCAAATGGATTCTACTGTCACGTTTAACTAAAAAAAAACCCACATAGAATGTCCCGCTTTGTGTTAAAAGAGGGCAGACTGAGTGTTTGAGATGTTTCAGAAGATCTCCAGCAGGGGGCATGAGTTTGCAAGCCAAAGGAGAATGGGAGGGGATGGGAGAGCCCTTTGCAAGTAAAGAGATCAGCAGAAACAAAGCACAGGGGGAGGGACCTGTGAGACACCACTCCCCCCTGGGGGCGGGGTGGAAACAGGATAGCAGTCTGGGTTTGCTAAACTATGGGGCACATCAGTGGGGCCTAGTATAAATGAGGACTGGATATTCTGGCTGCAATCAGGTCATGAAGCCTGACTCTAGAGTGTATGAGTCTCACTGACAAAGAAGGGAAGAGGCATTTGAGGATTTTAAGGACTGAAATGACATAAGCATACAATGTTCAATGAAGAATTCTCTCTGTGATTGGGAGTGGTGAGACAATGGGCAAGGAAACCAGTTCTGAGGCTTTCCCTGGAGTCCACCCAACACAATGCAAGTTTGAACGAGGCTGGTAGCAGTGAGAAGGGAAACAGGAGGCTCCCTGCTACAAATAACACCGAGATAAACATTCTGGCACACCAGCAGTTCTCAAAGCATGGCCTGGCGACCTCTGCAGTGTCCTTGGGCCACTTTCAGAGAGTCCTCAAGGTCAGAACTACATTTTATTCTCATCCTCTCACAGTGCACAGTGGAGTTTTTCAGAAGTTGCATGATGTGTGAAATCATTATGAACTCAATGCAAAAAGAAAAGTCAGTGCTCTTCTACCAAGACAGACATTAATGAGATTTAAAAAAATATATATGCTTAAAATTTTTTTTCCACAAAAGTGCTATGTATACTAATACATAATGACTTCACATTCTTTTTTCCAGTACTAGGGATGGAAACCAGGACCCTTCATATGCTATGCAAGCACTTTCTACCACTGATCTACATCCCCAGCCTGTTTTATTTTTACTTTGAGAAAGGTTCTTATTAAGTTGCGGAGGCTGGCCTCAAACTTGGGATCATCCTGCTTTAGCCTCCTGAGTAGGGTGCACCACTGTGCCTAGCCAACATTGCTATTTTTAGATGGGCATATATTTTAACATTTGTCAGTAGTAATTTCTAGGATGGTAAATATTGATAAATAGATAGAAATCACCTAAGGAATAGTTCTTTGGGATCTTCAATAACTTCTCAGGAATATAAGGGGGTTGTGGGACCAAAAGGTTGGTATCTGCTCTGGCACACAAATCTTGAGGCATGTTGCTGTTTAATTGAAAAGAGTTCCTACACTTTAATAAGGGATCAGTTGTTTTTTAAACCTGCAATGGGCAAAGCAGATGCCATCTTTCCCAATTCACAGTTGAAGCTCAGCAAGCTCTCAGGACGCACACAGGTGTAATCCTCCGGGAAGAGAATAAGAGCAGAAGGCTTTGCATTTGCCCCTAGATCCTGGACTTTCCCCAGCATCCTGTGAAAAGGAGATCTGGGGAGGATCATCAGGCTGCCATTCCCAGGCTTCTGCTGCTCCAGGCTGGTGCTTCCCAATCTTTGCTCAGAGCTCCCTCTGCAGGCTGAGAGCCAGCTCTGCACCATTCTTGCCTAACCTTCCTACTGCTCCTTCAGAATTTTTAGCCTGGGAGGAGTTTAAAGCTCAAGGCTGCTTGATACCTTCCAGCATTTGATGTGCAGCTAGTAGAAGCTCCATTTCTACAGGAAGAGCATGTAGAAGAGAGAAGCAGGATGTTTAAATAGAAAAACCACTAAAGTGACCTGAATCTTGGTCCAGGGTTGGTTCACAAGTAGGAATTAGGTCCTTTGACCCAACTCTGGGTTTCAGTTATTCAGGAGGAAAAGAGCCCACAGCTATCTAGCCACAAGGATTTTTTGAGCTCTGACAGCCTGCGGTTTTAGGTGTAATAGTCCCACATCTCACTCCAGGGGAGGGACTTGGGTAAGGGCTCTCTGCATTCATAGGTTTGGCTCATTCTGAATCTGACTTTAGCTTGGGTCTTTGCAGTTATAACACTTACTGATTCTGTCCTTTAGCAAGTGCATTTTTGAAGACGTCTCCACAGTTCATCCAGTGATTAAGCATAAACTAATAAGCTGGCTTTGACTGAAATGTGTCAGGCAGAGGGCCAAGAGCCATACATGTATGCTTTTTATTTAATCCACATCATAAAAGGTAGACAGTGTCATTATTCTTATTTTACAGAGTAGAAAACTGAGGCCCAGAAAGCTGAAATAAATGGCCAATATCATATAGCAACTGTATAACACAACCAGAGCTCAAAATCAAGCAGTCTGGCTCCACAGCCAAAACACTGCACAAAGCCCTGATTTTAAGAGTTTGCATTTTTTTTTGAGGTTTTGCTGTGTCTTGGAGCTTTACGTACATTATCTCATTTAATACTCACAGTGACTCTATACAAGTAAGTATTATCTTTTGGTTTTATAGGAACACTTATTCTCAGATCATCCAGCTATTAAGTGACAGAACTGAGATTTGATCCTGGGACTCCAAAGCCTGTGCTTTTTATTATTAGTCAGAGCCATTTGTGCCAGGAAAAGAGAACAGAGTCTCAGAGAACTTTTAGAGTGCCCGTGTGGGATAATAATAGTTGCTAACATTTACTGAGCTCTGTTCTAAGTCTTTACATCTATGAACTCAATTAATTCTCACAACAACCCAATGAGATAGATTGGATTATTACCCCACTTTGCAGATGAAGAAAGCACAATATGGGGAACAAAGCTAAAGAAATTGTTGGAAGAGTTGGAATTCAAACCCAGAAAGCCTGGCCCCCTTACCTGTGTTTTTAGGGCTGAGAGAGACTGAGGAGAGGAAGCCTTGCCTGCAAACAGATCCCAAGATGGAAAGGAAGGTGTCACCCTGGGCCCTGTTCCTCTCCAGCCCAGATGTTCAGCAGCCTTCCAAGACTGCTACACTTGAAAATCAGACCTTGACCTAAAATCAAAAGGACTAAAGGAGGATTCCAGTACATTTCCCCAAATAATTCTGTAAAAGTCTCTTGCCAATAATCCCATCATTCTCTCCCCCTAACAGAACCTTCTCTGATTGACACTTCTTTGGTGCTGGAGAACTATGTTAAGACAGATTCAGAGATGTTGTCCTGCCCAGCATCAGAAAAAAGTGACATGATATCCACCGTGTTTTGAAAAGTGGTAAACAGCAACATGTACCATGTCTCTACTATCTCTGGAGTGGGTTCTATACCCTCCCTCTAAGAAGGGTATACTGGGTCCTGAGAGCAGGTGCCAACAGTGCCACTAGGAATGCACAGGTCCAAGGAGGCCACTGTGGCTGAAAACATGGGTGTTCTTAGGAAAAGAAGGCACATACTGAGTCAAACTGGCCAGGCTTACAAAAACGGAATTCCAGATGTGTTAGCTTCTCATCACTGTGACCAAAATACTGACAAGAACCAATTGAAGAAAAGTTTATTTGGTTTCAGAGATACAATCCATGGTCAGCTGACTCCATTGCTCTGGGTCCAAGGTGAGGAAGAACATTACGACAGAAGGGCATGGCAGAGGGAAGCTGCTCAGTTAGCTCATGACAGCCAGGAAGCAGAGAGAAAATGCAAGAAGCCAGGGACAAAATCTATAATCCTCAAGGCATGACCCTAGTGACCCACTTCTTCAAGCCATGGCCCACCTGCCTATGGTTACCACCCGGTAGTCCATTCAAACTGTTAATTCACCAGATGGAGTAACTCACCACTTAGATCCCAGCTCTCATAATCACTTCACATCTTGCATTGACACATGAGCTTCAGGGGGGAAGGGGAAGGAATACCTCGTATCCAAACTGAAACACCAGATAAGAGGCACTCGTATGGGGCACCCAAGTGGCAGGGCCCTGGAGGAAAAGCAAGGAGCTGATGATTTCTTGGTCCCAAAGCCACGGCAGGCAAGCCTTAAGTCCCAGGATGGGACAAAGCAAAGACCAACCATGTGCATCAGCTAGGGATTCTCTTAAGCTACCAAGTTTGCTCCTCAGGAAATACAAAGCAATACTGTCTTTTAACTGAGTAGGATAGGGTTCTGGGATAACGTCAGTGTGAACGACATCATGAGGAGACAGCAGGTGGAAGAGAGGTCATTTGGGAATTGGAGCAGTGGCCTTGTTGAGTGAGCCTAAATACAACAGGGTAACGAGTAGTAAGGATGTGACCGTCTCATGGAAGCCTCGGTGGGGATGGTGTGGCCCTTGAAAGAGCCTGCATCCTGGGAACTGAAACCTCATGCCAACCTCTCACTGACCCTCACCTCTGCTTTCATGTACATGTGCTTTGCTCCGCCCTCTCCCTGAAAACTTCCTTCACGTCTTTCTTTGTTAGTCTACTTGTTGGAATGAGATGATCCCTGGCTCCCATGCTCTCTTGCCATATTTCTAACCACAGAACTCAACTAGATGTTGGTTCTAATTTTGGGAATCATGGATTTTATTGACCTATTTCTTATCAGTTGTCTACATTGGGTAACGAAAAGCCAGGAAGGCTGTACCAACACGTGTTGAAGGCTCATTCATTCCCAGGGATGTGGGATGGGGTCAGGATATTCCTGGGGACAGGGATTAAGAATTGGCTATGGGAGGGGGGGCTGGAGTTGTGGCGCTTGCCTGGCATGTAGAGGCCCCTTGGCACAACATATGAATAAATAAAATAAAAGATCTATTGACAACTAAAATTTGTGTGTGTGTGTGTGTGTGTGTGTGTGTGTGTGTGTGTGTGTGTATAAAGAATTGGTTTGTGGGCCATGAAAATGCCCTATGTGGAACTGGAATTATTCAGAATTTGGCATTTATTCATCTAGCAACAGTATCCCCACCCTTGATTTTTTTTACTGGGGTAACCCACTATATTGAATTCATAAGATCTTTCTTATCTACATGGTTTAGATGATAGAATCTGTTATATATTCTCAAAATAACATTAGAAAAAAAGAGTAGAGAAGGAATTCAGAAGGGCATTAGATATGTGAGGATGAGCTCAACCTTATTTGTAATCAGAGAAATGCAATTGAAAACCAAGATACAATATGATTACATACCTACCAGATTCATAAAAATTTAAAAGCCTGAAAATTTTAAGAGTTGAAAAAATATGGAACAATAGGAATAATTCTCAAAACTGCTGATGGGTAACAAATTGGCAGAACCAGAAAACTGCTAATCTGCTTTACATCCAAGAGGGCCATTAGCATAGAACACACAAGGTCACCATGTCCTCTCCAATAGTGCAATGAAGTAGCTTGCTTTAGAAAACTACTTATGCCAGGGGTGGTGGTGCATGCCTATAATCCCAGTGGCTTGGGAGACTGAGGCAGGAGGATCATAAGTTCAAAGCCAGCCTCAGCAATGGCAAGGCGCTAAGCAACCCTGTTTCTAGATAAAATACAAAATAGCTCTTGAGGATGTGGCTCAGTGGTCGAGTGCCCTTGAGTTCAATCCCTGGTTCCAAAAAAAAAAAAAAAAAGAAAAGAAAAGAAAAGAAAAAGAAAACTACTTGCAAATTTTTAGTTAGGATGAAGAGTCACACATCTTATCACACAGTAGTTGATATATATATATATACATGTGTGCATTTGTGCACAGAATACAAGTTCAACAAGGTGCATAGCACAATTATGTGAGATAAACCTGATATAGACTGAATGTTTTGACCCATCCCCAAATTTATATGTGGAAGCCCAACCTCCAAAGGGATGGTATTAGGAGGTGGGGAGTGTGGGCAGAAATTGAGATTAGATGAAGTCATAAGAACGGACTCCCCATAACAGGATTAATCACTTTACAAGGAGAGAAAGATCCTGGTGTGATGGCTCATGCCTGTGACCCCCGCTACTCAGGAAAGAGGCTAAGGCAGGAGGATCGAGAGTTCAAAGCCAGCCTCAGCAAGGCACTAAGCAACTGACCCTATCTCTAAATAAAATACAAAAAAAAGTGTTGAGGATATGGCTCAGTGTTCAAGTGCCCCTGGGTTCAATCCCCCAGTACAAAATAATAATAATAATAATAATAATAATAATAATAATAATAATAATAATAATAGAGAGGAGGAGTTCTCTCTCCTATAGGTAAGGGCACATGAAGGAGACAGCAGTCTGCAAATGAGGAAGAGGGCTTTCACCAGACCCCAAATCTGCCAGCATCTTGCAGCCTCCAGAATTGTGAGAAATTAATGTCTGTTCTTTAAGCCATGCATTTTATGGGATTTCATTATAGAAGCCCAAACTAAAGCAAGACCCAACCCATAAACAATCCCATGCCCATCAAAACTAAAATGGAAAGACAAACCTCTGTGCATTGGTAATGGGATGCCAGACAGCAAAGAAAATGGACCAATCAGTTACCACATAATACAGATATGGCTGTATCTATACACATAATGAGGCTGGGATTGGGGAAAGGCTCACTGAGTTTCCTTGGGGGCTGGTGGTATTCTATTTCTTGATTTGGGTAGTGCTCACAGGGACCTTTGTGTTCTAATTTTTCATTAAGATATATATTTTATGTACCCTTCTGTATTTATGTTATATATTTAAAGAATAAAAAGGGGTGGGTGTCAAAGTGGGAGTTTATGAGTGTGATCATACATATTTTATAGTCCTCTCTTCTAGAACCCAGCTAAAAATGTGTATGCATATTTTCCATAGACTCACAAGGCCAGGAGGGTGGGAGGAAAAGACGGATGAACAAGTAGCAAACAGCTCAGCAGACCCAGAGAAGCAGAATCCTAAATTGGCAACGAGAGAAGCTGAGAACAAACTTTATTTTCAACACAGAATCTTGAAAAAGCTCAGGGATTTGTGGTACTTGGAGTGTTGGGAAATAGGGTTAAGTACATGTTAATGTAAGAAAGATTTGTTGACAGCTACTTAAGATCCTTAGGTTCCCTCCCTCTCTGCCCAGGGCTGCTGGATTACTGTAGCTTCCTTCTTTAAGGAAGGAAGTTTATTTTCTAAAGAAGGCCAAACATGGGGTTTCTGGATCTGGAGCCCAGGGCACAGGTGAGGATAGGGCACCAAAACAGTCACAGAAGGACTACTCACGTGGAATGTTGAGGCCCTTGCCCCGTACTCCTACCACAAGTCCCAAAAAGTTGCCTGCCATTTGTGTCTGGCAATGGGAAGAATCCCTTCTGGGAAATCTGACCATCCCAAATTAAAAGAACTGAAGATATGGATTCCAGGAGCTTCCTATCAAATGGCCCAGGCAGAAACCCAAAGAGTGAAACCCAAAGTCAATAAAACCACACCCAGAACTCCCAGCTAGCTTTTGTTCCCTTAATCTCTCAATCTCTCTCTCCTTTGCCAAGAGAGTGTGCATTGACTTTATCTGCTAGAAAAGCTTTGTTATGGAGGCTTTCAAACGCAATCAGAAGAGAGCCTGGGGTAGTGGACCCCCAGGGAACATGCTCAGCCTCAACAACCACCAAACCTTGCAAGTGTGTTTCTCCTCTGCCCTTGTCTACCCGGCAGCTCTCACTCCATGCTATTATGAACAAATTCTCAGACCTCAGATTTTTTCCTGTGTAAATATTTCACGATGAATTTTTAAAATGTAAAGACATTGCATTTAAAATATAAACACAAATATTACTCTCAACCTAAAAAATTACTTTTCATCATCATATAACCTAGTTGATATTCGTGTGGCCTTTATTTCTCTCTGAATGTTCCCCCCCCCCCCCCCCCCGTGCAGTTTTGTTAACTTAAACTGTGATTTTTTTTTTTTTAAAGAGAGAGTGAGAGAGGAGAGAGAGAGAAAGAGAATTTTTAATATTTATTTTTTAGTTCTCGGCGGACACAACATCTTTGTTGGTATGTGGTGCTGAGGATCGAACCCGGGCCACACGCACACCAGGCGAGCGCGCTACCGCTTGAGCCACATCCCCAGCCCTTAAACTGTGATTTTGAAACCAATTTCGCAACCAATCTGGAAAGCAGTATGGAGATTCCTTAGAAAGCTTGGAATGGAACCACCATTTGACCCAGCTATCTCACTCCTCGGTCTGTACCCTAAAGACTTAAAAACGCATCCTACAATAACACAGCCACTTCAATGTTTATAGCAGCCCAATTCACAATTGCTAAACGGTGGGAGCAACCTAGATGCCCTTCAATAGATGAATGGATAAAGAAAATGTGGCATATATACACAATGGAATATTACTCAGCAATAAAAGAATAAAATTATGGCATTTTCAGGTATATGGATGGAGTTGAGGAATAACATGCTAAACGAAATAACTCAATCTCAAAAAACCAAGGCCTAATGTTTTCTCTGATAAGCAGATGCTAATCCTTATGGAGGGGTGTGCGTGGGATAAGTGGAGGAACTTTGCATGGGGCAAAGAGGAGCCGGGAGGGGACAAAGAGGTAGGAAAGATGGTGGAATGAGAAGGACATCATTACCCTAGGTACATATATGATTGCATGAATGTTGTGACTGTGTATTTCATGCACATACAGAGAAGTGAAAAATTCTGCTCCATTTGTGTACAATGAGTCAAAGAGCCTTCTACTGCCACGTATAAATGATTAGAACTAATAAATTTTTAAAAAAGATTTAGGACTTGATTAATATGCCTTCGGAATATTTATTTATTTATTTATTTATTTATTTATTTATTTGGTACTGGGAATTGAACTCAGGGGCACTTGACCACTGAGCCACATCCTCAGCCCTATTTAGTATTTTATTTAGAGACAGGGTCTCACTGAGTTGCTTAGCACCTCACCATTGCTGAGGCTGCCTTTGAACTTGCAGATCCTCCTGTCTCAAGCCTCCAGAGCTGCTGAGATTACAGGCATGTGTGCCACTGTGCCCAGCTCTGAATATTTTTTCAATCTCTAAAATCCCATTTCTATTTATTTGCTTGTTTATTTATTATTTATTGGTACTGGGGATTGAACCCAGGGGTGCTTTACCACTGAGATATACCTGCAGCCCCTGTTTTCTGAGATAGGTGCCAAGGCTGGCCTCGAATTTGTGAGCTTCCTGCCTCAGTTTCCCATATTGCTGGGACTACAAGCATGTGCCATCATGCTTGATTTAATATGTAGTTTTAAATTTTCTTTTTCAATTTCAAGAAAGTTTTCTGCATTTTGGTCTTTAGTTTTTTGTTTCATTGCTTTGGTTTTCTTCTTTAGAATATTTATTATAGGTAAATTGAACATTCTTTGTCTATTTTCTTGATTTCTTTCCTGCAAGTCCTTTTTCTCTTTCCTCTTCTCTTTTCGGTTTGTAATGTGTTCACTATTTTTCATTTCCTATTTCTCTCCAATTTCTCTCCATACATTTTGCATTTGGTTTACTCATTCTCATCTTCCTTGTAGTTATTCATGCCTGAGATGATTTTTCTTTTATTTCTAGTTCTTTTTCTGAACTTTTAAATTTTTCTTTTCAATCTTCCTTCTCCTGAATCATACTATTTTTTTTGGTGTTTTTACTCTGACTTATGTTGTTTTTCATAATTCCCATACTGTTTTTTTTTTTTTTTTTCTAATTTGGGGCTTATTTTGAAGTATTAGATTACAGTTTTCACTGTTCAGTGGTTTCTTGATGTTCTTCCATTGTTTATGATGATATTATTTGGTTATTCTCTTTTTTCTTATAACAGTGTTGTTGTATTTGACCAGGATCTTTCCCTATTGCCCATTTTGTTTTTTTTTTTTTTTTTGAAACGAGTTTCCCTCTACTTTTAGAAAGGAGCCATGACATTAGAGCATTTCTAGGTTCCTGGGTGTAGAGCGCCCTCTTTTGTTGATTTCACAAAGTAGTTTTTGCAATATGACCATGTGCTTTCTAAGCTCCTCCTCCTTGCTGTCCTCCCCACCTTGGACCTCTCTTGTTTGCCTACAAAATGCGCCTGCGTTGAACAGATTGGATTTAAGCCTTCAGTTTGGGATTTTCTCTCCAGAGTGGGGCTTTGCCCTTGAAAAATGTGTTGGTTGGTTGGTCTTGAGAGTTCACAGGGACCCTGGACACTCCAGCATGGCCAGGTCTTCCCATGGTCTCCTCTGCTCACCCAGGACTGGGGCCTTTCCTCAAACTTCAAATGACTCGTGGAACTTTCCAGTAGGTTCCTTTGGTGATCTGGGGTCCTACAGTTAGGGATTCACCCTTCCCCCATTCCTTCCCCCACAGCTTCTGACATCCTGGGGGCCATGCAGGTATTGATAGCTGGTTCCCATCCTTCACATTCTGGAGCTCTAGGAGATCCTGGCTGCCAAGTCTGGTAGGTGCCACCCTTGGGATTTTACTAAGCTAGTTGCTGTGAATGTTTTGATGGTAGAATTTAAGGCTATTCCAACACTGCTGTGCCACTGAATTGTCCAATTTGGTAAACTTACTAAAAATTATAGAATTGTACCTTGAACATGGGTTATGATAAGTAATTTATACCTCAGTAAAGTTTTTAAAAAGATTGGCATCTTTTACTATTTATGAACTTTGACATTGTCCCAGAGCCCTCCTTGCCCCTAATCTGTCAATAACTAATGGGGATTGCCAGTCTTCCCCCACAGCCCACACTGCCGGGGACAGGGGGAGGTCTCCAGTACTGGGAGTGGTCCTGGGCAGTGCAGTATGATGGGAAGCCACTCTTGCTGCATCTGTGGGGCTGAGATATTATGCATGGGGTGCTGACCTGCCACACCCTGCCTGTTGACCCCACAGCCCTGTGAGCCACAGCCTGTTCTGCACTAGCTTGGCCCTCTCCACTTCTAACAGGAAAGACCAGAGCAAAAAGAGAAAAAGGCCACTGGGAGGAAACAGAAATATTCAGAGAGAGGAAACACAAATCTATTAAAAGTCTCTTTCAGGGGCATGGGGATATAGCTCAGCTGGGAGCGTGCTTGCCTCTCATGTACAAAGCCCTGGGTTCAATCCTCAGCACCTCCCCTCCCCTCCAAAAAATATATATAAAAGTCTCTCTCAAACTTTTCCATCCTTTCCCATTTTGTTTCATTTAGATTTGCTTTGTAAAAAATACATTGCAGGCACGATGGCACACACCTGTAATCCTAGCGGCTCAAGAGGCTGAGGCAGGAGGATCAAAAGTTCAAAGCCAGCCTCAGTAAAAACGAGGCACTAAAAACGCAGTGAGACCCTATCTCTATATAAAATACAAAATAGGGCTGAGGATGTGACTTTGTGGTTGAGTGCCCCTGAGTTCAATTCCCGGTACTGCCCCCTACCCCCCCCCCCCAAAAAAAAAAAAAAAAAACTCATTGATGTGGACCTAAGTAGATGGCTCTCTTCTTTTTTTTTTTTTTTTCTTCCTTGTGGTGCTGGGCATGAGGAGGTCACCTGCAGGAATGATTCCACCAAGTGGCCACTTTTGCACAGCCAGCAGGATCAGTCACCGCTGTTTACCTCACTGATCTGCTTTTGTAACTCTTGCTGATTGATAGGAAACCAAAATCTACCATGTGAAAAACAACAAATGTCAAATAAGACAAGCAGAGCTGCAGGACTTGGCATCAATCACAGCAATGTACTTTGTCGTCATATCATAAGAGAGGTGAATCCTGGACCAATGGCAAGGGACAGTTTAGCCTAGTGGTTAAGCACTGGGAGCCAGAGTGAGAATGATTTTATTAGAATCCTTTTCTCCACTTATTAGCTGTATGGAGTTGAGCATGTCCTTTATCATCTGAGCCTCCTCTTCCCTGCCCTGTTGCTTAGTTTGGAGGATTAAATGAGATAATACACATAAAGGATTTAGAGTGGTGACAGGCATCAGTGAGCCTGGACCAGGTCTCCAAAACTGTGAGTTCACCTCTAGATCTTCTGCTGAGAAAGAAAAGCATCCATCCTTGACTGCGGTCAGGGCTCTGAGTGGCAGACTTGTTCTTTACAAGAGTTGGAAGAGTCCACAGAGTTGGTGCAAAACAGCATTTCAAGGAAACGTCTGCAGGGGGCAGAACTGCAATGGAGAAACAACTGTCATGAACTGTCCCACACAATTGCGTTCATAAGCTATTTTCACTGAAACAACTCTTCAGTTAAAAACAAAAAAACTTGCACAGTGTGACCAAATGTTTCATGGAGACCATTGCTGATGGTGTGGATACGGTCATTCTGTGCTGCCGACACACACCTTTTGTCAGACAGGAGCCTGGTTTGGGGTGAGGCCATCCAAGCTGCCCGCTTAGAAAGCAAACCAGAAAGGACAGGGAAAGCAGCCGGAGGCCTTCTGCAGGCTGCTGTGTTAAAAGTTGCTGTCTCTGCAGGTCATTTTGATCTTGCAGGCATGGAACATTCGGGCTCTCTTTGCAAAAACCTTTTTCAGAGCTCATATTGCTGATGTACTGCCACTCTACAGAGGAGGTGAACAAAGGAATTTGGCCGGACATCCGGATGGGACATACGCAATGCCCCTCCCCCCCCCACATGCCCAGCCACACTCTCCACCTGCCTCCTGAACCAGTTCTCCCTCCATCCTTTAGATCAGTGAATGACATCACCATTACTGAGTCACAGCGTTAAAAATCTGGGTGTCCTGGTCCTCCTCGCTGTCCTGCTCTTCCCTGCCTGCTTGGCCCTGAGAGTGAAATCTGATGGACCCTCTCCCAGGAGCACCCAGGGCTCCTCAAACTCTCCATCACCAACTGAATGTTCAGAATCACTCTCCCTTTAATCTTGGCAATGCCCTCTGAATGGACATGAGCCTCTAGCTACCTGCACCCCACCATTTCTCCACAGTACTGCAGAGCATCTTTCTGAAAACTAGACGTACATTCCTCTAAAACTTTGGTGACATTATCACTAAAGAAAGGAGGGGAAGTCAGGTGCAGTGGCACAGGCTTGTAATCCTGGTTCCTGGGGAGACTAAGGCAAGGGGATCACAAGTTCAAGTTCAGCCTGGGCCACTGAGTGAGACACTGACTCAAAATAAATAAATAAATAAATAAACAAACAAACAAACAAACAAACAAACAAACAAACTTAAAAGGGCTGGAGATATAACTTATATAACACAGAGTACCTCTGTGTTCCCAGTTTGAAAAACAAACAAAAGGAAGGAGGGAAGAAAGGGAGTATATGTACTAGGAAACATAGCTGTCTTTATCACATGCAAAATGAGCCCCACGCTGTGTGAAACAATTTGCATAAATCTCTCAATATTGCCTTCAACAATGCAGACAGAAACCCACTTCAGTGCTATTCTCTTTCCTCCAGGAAGCCTTTACTCATCCAATTTCCTTCTTCAGCAGTAGCTAGAGATCTTTATTCAATAACTTGAGAAGTTTCCTTGTGGAAAACATTCTTACTGCTCCTATGAACAAATAAGAAAGGCTCAGAGAGGTGAAGTAACTTACCAAAAGTTACATAGTAAGTGATGAAGTCTTAATGTTATCACAGGCCTCATGTTTAACCACTTACACTAAAACAATGATGAATTACAAGGTCCCCCTTAGAAACCCTTGTGCTAATAGGAGAGTTGAATGTAAACAAATAACTCCTTTAAACCATGATACTTGTCATTAAGTTGGTAGATATTCAGTTGTTTTCCTGGCCTTCTCTAGACATCTCAAGCTAGCATTTGTACTATATCACCATAGTCTCACAATCTTCAGATCTAAATATTTCCTTAAAAATAGTAGAAAATACTATAGAGTTGGGAAACGGACCCAGTGGAATGATTGTCCCCCACCCAGCTCTGCTTCTGAGCTCCATATTGCACCTGCACACAGTATAGGGCCTATTGATCCTGCTTTTGGAATCATGAGCCAACTCTGACAAGCTCTGACCTTGAATCTCTGAGCTGACAGAGTTGCAAAGGATTCTCCTTTAGTGGAGTGATGGTAGGAATTATGGCAGGTCGTATCAACAAGCAGTTCAGAACTATCCAACAGTTCTTCTGTTTCAGGAAAAAAATAATCTTAAAAAAAGCTGTGGGTTACTCAATGGGCCCTGGCCTTCATTTCTGCAGGGAACACAGTGTGGGTATGTCTTAGACACTGGCTTCTCCTCCCTTCTCTCACTACTTCCTTTCTCCCTTATTTCCTTGCTTCTCTCTCCCTCTGAATCTCACTTTCCCTTTGCCTTCTTCCTCAAATTAGTATTCAGCTCCTATTTCTTTGGGTTCAGTGCCGGGAGCTGAGATATGGGGATAAAATAGACAGAGACCCTGTACCTAGAGAGACATTTCCACCAGGGCAGAGAAGAACAAGAACTTCAGGGTTTCAGTGGATCCGTCATAATTCCAGCTCTACTGTTTACTAGCTGTGTGATCTTGACAAGCTCCTTAACCTCTGAGGGGCTTTGTTTCCCCCACCTGTAAGAAGACAGTGTCACCCTGGAATTGTGTGGGTACAATGAGAGGAATATGTGTTAGGCCTTCACAATAGTGTCTGACACATCACAATATCATGTACATATTTACAGGTTGAGTATCCCTTATCTGAAATTCTTGGGGTCAGAAGTGTTTCAGATTTTGAATTTTTTGAATTTTGGAATGTCTGCATACACACAATGAGATATTGTGGAGACAGGAACTAAATATAAACACAAAATTCATCTATGTTTCGTATACATCTTACATACACAACCTGAAGGCAATTTATACAATATTCTTAGTCTTCTTGTGTTTTGGATTGCTACCATTATATGAGGTTGGGTGTGGATTTTTTCACTTGTGACATCATATCAGCACTCAAAAAGTATTGGATTTGGGGGCATTTCTGACTTTAAATTCTTCCTTTAGGGATGCTCAACCTGTACTGTAATCACTTTCATACAGTATGGTACAGTGCTGGAAACTATTCTGATTACTTGTATTTCCCCAAGACAATCACACAATATGTTAAGAGATACCTGGCGCATAGTAACCTCTCAATCAATAAAGCTATCAATCATCATAATTGCTGTTGCAGTTTGAATGGAAAATTCTGGATTATTTTAGGCAAACTGATATTTATTTCCTCATGGCTCAAGTGTAAGGAATGTGTTAACGGAAGATGCATATTGTGTGTGACTGTGAATGTGTATGTGGGTATGTGTGGTGTGGGCATGTGTGTTGGGATGAGTAGACAGGGAGTCAGATTCAACATTATCCCAGAGGAAGCAAATATTTTAAATTATTCTTGGACTGAGTATTTCCATTTCTATTTGTCAGACCATTTCTTTTAGAGGTACTGTTAGGAAATTCTTACTCTAGGGACTTTATTTTCTTTTTATAAAGTTAAGTAATCATATGTGTGTTTAAAGTAGGTCAACAAAAAGGAGTTGTCTGGTTTTGCTGTCGAAGCAACTCTGTCTCTATTGTCATTTGCATGCCTTTTAAATTAAAAGTCCCTTCCAAAATCATGGAGCAAGAACTGCACACTAGTGCCTAAAATTGCTGAATTATTCATGCTACCAAATGTCAAAAACGGCATGTCATGAACATATGCAGATAAAAAGATGACACATGTCCACGTTTTCTGTGAAAACAGGTAGGGCCAGAACCCCCGATATTAATTCAGGAATACTGCTCAGGGCCTGGTGGGACCCTGGAGCCTGCCTGAACCAAGGGCTGAAACTAAACCATGCTGTTTGTGAGCCAGGCAGCCTGGTACACATTCAAATTCCAGCTGCAACACTTGCTAAATGTCTTGGTCAAGTTTCTTTTTTTTAATATTTTAATATTTATTTTTTAGTTTTCGGCGGACACAACGTCTTTGTTTGCATGTGGTGCTGAGGATTGAACCCGGGCCGCACGCATGCCAGGTGAGCGCGCTACCGCTTGAGCCACATCCCCAGCCCTTGGTCAAGTTTCTTAACTCTTTTGAGCCTCAGTTTCTTTGCACATTAGAAGAAATAACACAATCCTACAATCTCTTATCTCTAATCCCCAAACCCCAAAGCTATGAAAACTGACATCATCCTTAACTTCTTTGGCAGTGACTCTGATTGACCTGAATTTATTTGGCCATAAAGTCTTGTCCTGAGCTGACACAAGGCTTTTAATAGTCCCCCGCTCCCCCCCTTTTTTTTTATTGGACATGAATGTACATGTTTTACTATGGAATTATGAAAGTATTAGTTAGGGTGTACAAAATATATGTAGTATTTGCAATATATTATTTCTCTAAAATCTAAAAATTCCTGAATTTCAAAACCCATCTGGTGGAAGGCTGAGATGGGAGAATTGCAAGTTCCAGGTCAGCCTGGGAACTTAGTGAGACACCATCTCAGAATAAAAAAATAAAAAAGGCTGGGGATGGGTTGGAGCTGGGGCTCAGTGGTGGAGCGCTTGCCTGACACGTGTGAGGCACTGGGTTCGATCCTCAGCAGCACATAAAAATAAAAAAATAAAAGGCATCGTGTCTATCTATAACAAACAAATTATTAAAAAAAAAAAAAGGGCTGGGGATGTGGCTCAGTGATTGAGCACCCCTGGGTTCAATCCCAGAACCAAAAAACAACAAAAAAGTCTGGCCCTGAGGATTTCTGATCATGGACTACGGACATACACTTTCCTCACAGGATTGCGATGATGGCATGACGTGCCCCATGGGAACACCTGGCCCCGTTCTATGCTGCTTCCCTTCCCTTTCTCCTACCAGATCTTTTCTCAGTGCAACTTCTCACTTGAGGCCTGCTCAGGGGCTGCTGAAGTTTTTTCTGCCCCAAACGCCCCTGTAGCCGTTTGCCTGGTTTGCTTGCTAGTCTGCAAACTCCTTCAGGGTAAGAACTGTGTCCCATTGTTGAGTGGCACGAAGACCAGGCTTGAAAAACACTTTAAAGATGAATCTAGTCATCCACTATCAGGTCTCCACTAGACCTCATGGTATCCTGGTTCCCTCTCAGGTAGGGCTGCATCATGACAGCAGGGATTTACTGCTGTGTGTACAAAAGAGAAGGCGGGGAGTCTTGGAGGAGCCAGCAGGAGATTGCTGCTGTGGGGAGGCAGTGGCGGGGACTCCCTACAGCCAGGATTGCCTGGCACTGTCCTGGTTTATGTCTAACTGCCACAGGATAATCATTAACCCTCACTTTTACTCTTCCGCTCTGAAATTTAGATCCTAAATCATGTGAAATCCTACATAAGGAGCCCTGGGAGAAGTCTCAGGGAGCAAGGATGTGTGTGTGTGTGTGTGTGTGAGATGGGGGGTCTTCTTTAAAAAGGGAGAAGCCAGTAGGCATAAGAGGTAGAGGAGACAGAGGTGAGGTTGCTAGCAACAAATTTAATTCCCTAATAGTGATAAGAGCATGGATTTAGAGTCAGACAGATGCAGGGTCCAATCCCAGGTCTGTAACTTATCAACTGGATAATGTAACACAGTATGTTGAAAGAAGGCCCCCACAAAAGACGTCCTAGCCTCAGGAACCTCTGAGAGTGACCTTATTTGCAAAACAGTCCTTGTAGATATAATTAAGTTAAGGATCTTGAGATGAGATCACTTTGGATCATCCTGGTGGGCCCAGGCCCACCACAGAGGTGAGAGGAGGAGGGGATGACTACATAAGACAGAGAGACAAGACTGACGCAGCCATCCATCAAGTGATGCCTGGAGCCACCAGACACTGGAAGAGGCAGGAGGGGCTGAGTCTCCCCCTGACCCTTCGGAGTCAGCGTGATTTAGAATTTCTAGCCTCCAGAACTGAGAGAGAATAAATTCCTATTGTTTTAAATCACCAAGTTGGTGGCAGCTTGTTATGTCAAGTCTAGGAGAATGGTACACCCTGGGTGAGTTTTTACCCCGCTGTTGTGAGCCTCAGTTACCTCATCTGAAAATGGGGATAAGATTTGGGCCTGCCTTATAGGGCGGTGGCTTTGAGGAGTAATAGAAATTAAATATGCAAATTGCACCACACCAAGTTGTTCCTTAGTAGACGGAAACCCTGTTATGAAGGAGGTTGAACAGAAATCGTGAAATATGAGATTTATCCAGCAGATGGCAGAAGATGGACTTGCAAAGAGGACTTCATGAAGTTTACTGTCCTCCAACGAAGCGGAAGCGGCCTTCCTGGCTCACCAAGTGACAGGGACTAACCTACCACCCACTCAGCTGTGCTGTGCAGAACTGAACTGATTCTGTCTTCCTTTAGCCATTGTGCACAAAGAGGCTGGCAGTGGAGGACATATAGAGTAAGATGAGACAGAAAATATCTGGGTTCTGGGCCTGGCGCTGTCATCACACTGGGACTCAGTTTTCCCACCTGCGAAACAATGATAAGATGAAAAAAAAGCGAGCACACCCTGTGCTAGAAGACTGTTGTGAGACGAGATGTATGAAACTGCTGGGCAAACAAGATGCCATATGGCTCAGAAGTGGCCCAGGAGGGATTAATTCATGGATTGCTTCTGCAGGAGCCCCAGGGTCATGGTGGATTTGTTCATTTGTTTATTTACTGAGCAAATGTTAAGCCAGGACCTGTGCTAGGCCTGGCAAAAAAGGGTTCACATTTGAGAAGTTCACGTTTCTAGTTCGGGTGAACAAGTGCATGGGGTCTGGTTTTTCTCTCAGATACTAGAATAGCTTTCCAACTTAGCTTGAAAAATGCATTAGAATGAACAGTACCCTTGCTAATTAATATTTCCTTTTCAATTTATTTTTTTAAAATTCCACTCGGTAAAAACCAACTATTTTTATTAAGTGAAAAAGGAAAATTGCAAGACAGAATGAACAGAAGAATCTACCACTTTTTTTTTCTTACAAAAAGCTGGAACAATACAATCTCATAGTGTTGAGAGTATATTGAATCCAGGGGCACTTTACCACTGAGCTATATTCTGGTCTATCTATCTAAATATATATATATATATATAATTTTGATAACAATCTTGCTAAGTTGCAGAGGCTTACCTTGATAAACTTGAGATCCTCCTGCCTTAGCTTCCAGAGTTGCTGGGTTTACAGGCAGGTGCCACTATGCCCAGCTTTACCTGGCTAACTCAATCACTCTGCACTAATGATGGAGTCAGTCGTCTTCTTTTTTTAGAAGAAAATTAAAAGGAAGAGGAAAGTCCATCTTGTTCTTTGTACTTTTGTAAAGAAGTCATCTAACCGGAAGTGATCCACACTGTTTTAAAGTCCTCCTCTTTAAAGTGGGTTACAAACATTAACTCAGCAACCCCTAGGGGTCATATAAGAGGCTGGTGAGTCAGAAGCAAGTGCCAGTCTGTAGGTGCTGTGTCCTAGCTGTGGTAACACCCCCAAGAGGTGCTCAAGGCTTTGCAGTGTTCAAAGGGCTTTCTCCTGGATTATCTAGTGTAACCTCTCTGTGACCTCTGTGTAACTTGCAGGTCAATCCTGCAAGTTCTGTGTTACAGATGAGTGAATAAAGATTCTGGAAAGTGAAATGACAAGTCCAAGTTAGAGAAGCTGGTCAGTGGCAGAGTTTAATGTCACTTATATGTCAATGACTGCCCAGCATAGAAAATATAATCACTAATGTCATCTTCCCATGCTACACCCTGGGGGTGGGGGAGTGGGAAGAGCAATCAGTCTTTCTGTCTAATCATAGCTTTCCTTCATCCTTCCCTTCTGCCCTTCCTTCTTTTTTTCCTCCCTCTTTTTTTTTTTAATTTTTCAATATTTATTTTTTAGTTTTCAGTGGACACAACATCTTTGAATGTAGTGGTGAGGATCGAACCCGGGCCGCACGCATGCCAGGCAAGCGCGCTACCGCTTGAGCCACATCCCCAGCCCTTTCCTCCCTCTTTCTACTCCATTTGAAAAAAAGAAGAGGAGAGGAAGAGGATCTTGCCAGAGAGGTAAACAGATAATCCCCATTGGGGCAGCCTAGTTTTATGCAAATTTACATTATGCTTCAGATTTGAAGCAGTGTGGTAGAAATGTATTGATCATGGACCATTTCTGTGCAAATATTAAAGAAAGGAGAAGCTTCCTGAATTGTATATGAGTTGAGCTGCATAACACTGGCTGGCAGTCAGCGTTCACCCTTTTGCCACATGGGAGCACCGGCCTGGTAAATAGACAGCTGTCAGGGCCTCAGGTTTTCAGGGACTCCTCCTCCCTGTCCCACACTGACCCCATGCCACTCTATTTGGCATGACAAGGGAACAAGGAGGCACCCAACTCAGCCTGGAGTAGAGAAGGATGAAGAAGTGGCACTAGGAGGTGATACATAAACTGAGCCCTGAATCCTGAATGAGATATAGTCAGGCATGCCCTTCTCTACCCAGCCTGCTGTCTCTGCTTTTGCAGGCCAGCCACGAGGTCTAGGACAGATGCAGAAGCTGCTAGGTCAGCCTCTCTCTCCCTTGGTCAGGATGAGGTGCCCATTCTTAATACCTTACCCTCTTTACTCTGCTTAAAATGACCATTAACACGGCTGTCTCCCTCACCAAACTGAATCCCTTGAGGGAGAATCTGGACTTGTTTTCTTTCAAACCCTGTGTCCGGTGAATGGTATATAGCAGCTTCTCGATAATTTATTTATTTATTCTGTTTAAAAACATTTTAATATGGTCAGGCATGGTGGTACATACCTGTAGTCCCAGAGGCTTGGGAGGCTGAGGCCGGAGGATCATGAGTTTAAAGCCAGACTCAGCAACTTAGTGAGGCACTGAGCAACTTAGCGTGATTCTGTCTCTAAATAAAATACAACAAAGGGTTGGGGATGTGGCTCAGTGGTTAAGTGCCCCTAGGTTCAATCCCCCATACCAAAAATAAAATTAAAAAATGATAATATGGGGGATTTCTGGGGTCATAGATCAATGGTAGAAGACTTCCTTAGGAGTACAAGGCCCTGTGTTTGATTCCCAGCACTAACACCAGCATGCACACACATAAAAAAAAATTAATGTGGAAAATTTCTAATATATTCAAACAATATAACGAACCCTGTTGTGCTTATTAATATCCAACTTCAGTAGCTACCAACTCATGGCCAATCATCTTTCCTTTCTACTTTCCATTTACCATCACTCCCTCATCCCATTATTTCAAAATTAATATTATAAATAAGTACATAAGTGTGAATATTGTAAGAAAAAAATTAAATGCCAGTCTTCTCTCGCCACCTTTAAAATGCCAGGGTGGGCAGGGTGGACAGAGTGGAGGGGAAGAACATTTTCCAGAGGTCTAAGGCTTCTATGGAACAAGTCCTTATGATGAGAAAAACTGAGAAGGGAAGGTGGAGGACTACTGATGATTATGTGCCAAGCACTGTGCATTATGCTTCTATTTTGTCCTCCTAGGAGGTACAGGTATTATTATCCTACCTTAAAGATACAGCTCGAAGATTGAGTCCTGTACCTATGGCAGAGGTGGGATTGGAATCCAAGCCCTTGAGGCCTCAAGATCTGGGTCATCGACCCAGATGATGTTGCACTCAGTCCTCACAACATCTGCCCAAGGCCTGAGGCTTCTAAAGACACTTCCTGGGCTGCTGGCTCCTGCCTTCCTCCTGTTGTACCTGAGCCCAGCTAATTTCCCTGGGCCCTGGGGACATGCCCTGTAGGTTACTCCAACCCTGGGAAGAGGAAGGGTTTCCATGCTCAGGATGCCAAAGGGGAATTAAGTTCCTTATTAAAAAGAAGGTCATTTCTTTCCTTTTTAAGTCCCTAGGAAATGACAGCTAGGAGTCCTGAAGAACTTGTAAATCAATTCATAAGGGGTTAAACAATAAAATACACGCACGGTGGTTGGACTAAGGCATTTGTGTGAAAGATCCAAGAGATTGTGTTTAAATGTATTTTTGAGTAGATGAGACTGGATTGGATCGTGACAATAAGGGAGTAATCAAAGCCCTAATTATTTTAGGAGCAAGAGGTCCACATTTTAAGAAAAGGAAATTGGCCAGTGCTGGAGCATGACATGTCTCAGGGGCAAACACTGGCCCTGACTGGCCAGGCGAGCAGACTTGGCAAGCAGACCTGAGCTGGGAGGCTCCCAGGACGCTCCCAGGAGGCAAAGCAGCCCTACAGAACAAGAACTCCCGAGGCAGCTCAGTGAGGGACATGTCCTAGGCTTAGCCCTTGCCCTGGGTCCTTGCTCACCAATTCTCTTCTGTATAATTTGGCTTGTTGGGTATTTGTTTTTCAACAGGGAGAGAACAAGTTGCTCTGGCCACTGTGAACTTCCAGTAATCTTGAGAGTTGATTTTTCTCATTATAAATGAGTAAATTGGCTTTCTGACTATAACTTAACTTTTGTAGTCATTTGCCTTCAGGGAGGGAACGATCCAATCTCCCCACTAGACTGAGCTTCTCTCTGCCAGCTTTCTTTGTCTCTGTCAGTTAGTGAATGGGTATCGTGTGTAGCAGGCTCTTGTGTGTGCCACATCCAGCTGCCAAGGGAAGAAGGATCCAGATAGAGAATGCCAGCAATGTCAGGCCTCTGTGGGGTGAGAGAGCAGGCCTTAAAAAAAAGAGAGAGAGAGAGAGAGAGAAAGAGAGAGAGCAGGCCTTGCACAAGGAGAAGTCATCCAGGCAATGAATACCACTTCCCCAGGTTCCTAGGGAGACATCTGGGTTCTGAACCACAGTGCAGAGACCTGAAACCCTTTGTGCTCCAAAGGAACTAGTCAGGATCCCTTCACCCCCAAGCAGGTTTTTCCAGCTCATCTGAGAAGCATCCTTGTTTTGTTCCCATTGGCATGAGACAAAGAAATTCACAGAAGCAAAACTCTGCCATGTGGCTCCTTCCTTCAAGATCTTTTGATAGCTCCTTACTACCTATAGCATTAAGTCCAAACCCATGAGCCAGACTTACACTCATGGCAGGAAAACTAAAAAGATTATTGCTACACTATTTCATCAAACCAAACCCTCTAGTAACTGAAAGGTGTACTTTATTTGAAGTGCTAAAAAGCACTGTCAAATGAACTGTGACAGGCTGGGGATGTGGCTCAAGCAGTAGCGCGCTTGCCTGGCATGCAAGGGTTCGATCCTCAGCACCACATACAAAGATGTTGTGTCCGCCGAAAACTTAAATAAATAAATAAATAAATATTTTTAAAAAATGAACTGTGACATCTCATAGATTATAATGCACATCCAATTTCAGATAGATAAAAATATGGAACATAATGAATCTTAAGGTCACCAAAATGTGGTATTTAAAGCAAAAGCTGAAAGCTGTGGTTTTTCCCTCTTAGAGGAGAAACACTTTCTTTCTTTTTTTTTTTTTTTTGATACTCGGTATTGAATCTAGGGACACTTCACCATTGAGCTATATCCCAGCCATTTTTATTTTTTATTTTTGAGACAGGATCCCACCAAGTTGCTTAGGGCCTTACTAAGTTGCCAAACTCAAATTTATAATCCTCCTGCCTCAGCCTCCCAAGTTGCTGGGATTACAGGTATGCACCACTGTTCAAAATTCATTTTGGACAAAAAGAATTCTGTTATTTAGGAAAAGAGTGCAAATAATAGTGAGTTATTCACACAAAATACCACTGTGTTGTTGTTGTTGTTGTAGTTATTGTTATTATTATTATTATTTTAGAAGGTCTAGCCTAATGTTCTAGGTCTGAATAATTGAAAGTAAGAAAGAGAGAGAGAGAGAGAGAGAGAGAGAGAGAGAGAGAGAGAGAGAGAGATTAATTCAGCATAAGGTAACAGGACCTCAGCCCTCGGCTGTCCTTGACTGCTAGGACAGGGGGACTGAGAGCAACTCTTCTCACCAGGTTCTTGGATCAAGTGGGTGAGACCAAGTCAGTCCAGGCCTCCATGGAGTTTATAAGATGACAGAAGAGATACATTAAGCAATTATATAATTACAATGGTGGTAAACACTAAAAGGACAAGTACATGATACTTTGAGGATAATCAACAGGGAACCTGAGAATACCAGAAAGTTTCTCAGGGAAAGTGGTGTTTGAGCAGAGCAAAAGGAGAAATTCTAGGAAGGGTAGGTGGAGAGGTAAGGGGAGCAGTTTCCTGCAGAGGCATGGCCAGAATGCCCAGTGGAAGCCCTTCAGACAACGGTTGTCTGCTCAGAAGGGCCTACCAGCTAGGCAACTGTCCCAGGACTTGTGTGCAACAGAGAAAGCAGTTCAAATCCTAGATATTGTGAAGTTCGCCTTCCATAAAAAAGAGTGGAGCAGGAAGAACTGAGAAAAAGTCCTGGTGGTGTCTTCCAGGAAATGACCTTGAAAGTTCTGACCTGCTGAATCTGTCTTGGTCATTGCTGGGCTCCCACACCCAGAACAGTACCTGGCACACTCTAAGAGCAAATCAATTATTTGCTGTGGATGAATAGAATCATCAAGTGGGGTGGGGCTGGGGCAGGTGTGGTGACTTCAAGGCAGCCTAGGTTGACACCCACTAAATTGGAAGGAGCTTTCCAGTTCACAGAAAACGTAAAGGAGGCATTTAACTTTCACGGCCATTAACTACAGTTATTAAGTAGTTGGTCTTGATAATTCTAAAAATTCTTCTGGCAATAAATGTCCTCCACCTGTAAGTGGTCCAGCTTGAAGCCCAGATGCAATGATACTGACATTCTTTGCCCAAGCAGGGTTGAACACGCTGAAAACCTCAGAAGGCAGAGAATGTGTCCTTCCCTTTCCAGGGGCTGCCTCCCTTGTTCAGAGGTCAGGTCATCATGACCTCTGGTCAAGGATGTTAAATCAGGAAAGAGGCATAGTCCAACTCCAAAGAAGATGATTCTATTGATGAGGAAAATACTTTGATGGACTCTTGATTGACAGAAGATTTCATCTCCTTTTCCATCTTTTATTATTATTTTAAACATAAGAGAGAATGTTCATTGTCTGAAATATAAAATGCAAGAAATCAGTTAAAGTCATCTATAATCCCACATACCAAAACTAATATTTATATTTAGGTGTATTTCTTTGTGCTGGGGATTGAAACTAGGGCCTTGCATATACTATACAGATGCTCTAATCCTGAACCTGTTACGGCTCCAGCCTTATGTGTACTTCTTGCATACTTTTTCTCCCCAGGTATACTTGATATGTGTATTTGGGTACACACACATACATACATGCACGTGTGTGGGCGGTCTTAAATAAGATTGAATAGTACGTATCAATTTGCAACTAATTTAAATGTTCTGAAATTTATTTTAAGCACCTTTCTATGTCAGTGGATATGCATCCACATCACTCTTGTAAATTCTGGCCTGATCTGGTATTGTAGCCTCTAGATTTTTCCATCTTCAATTTCTTCCCACCCTTGACCACGTTAGTTCTCCTGAGACAAAACCTTTTGACCATGTTTCTCTCCTGTTAAACCCCTTCAAAAGTTTTTCCACACCTTGTCTTCTGTAGATAAAATCCAAAATATTTCAGTCAAATATTTTGACTTCAACTTGATTTTCCACTTTCATCTCCCATTACTTTCCCAGATGTACTTGATGCACTAGTAAACACCTGATGTTTCCCAAGGTACTTTCTATGCCTCTAACCTCTGCTCAAGTTATTCCCTTCCACCTGGAATGCCATTCCCATCATACTTCCCAGCTGCTGGAACCTCATGCCCCCTTCTAGGAATCAATCAGTTATCACCTTCTTCAGAAAGCCTCATTCTCTCTAGCAAATGAGCCAGGAACTAAGCCACGTTTTTTTATGTAAGGAAAAAAGGTAATTTATCACTCTTTGCAATCACTTAAAACATGCTTTGCTTCTCTGAATGTGTGTGTACACATGTACACACTCTCACACACATTATGGCAAATTGTGCAAAGGAAGATTTGTGTTACAGGGCAGACTTAGAATTTAGTTTTTTCTTTCTTTTTTTTGTCGTTTTTAGGTATACATGACAGTATAGTACAGACTTAATTTAGGACTTCACTCCCTCTAATGCTTTTTTTCATTTACAAAAATTATTTATATATGTCTACATATCCACAGATACACTGTGTGTGTGTATGCACATTCATGTATATAGTATATAAAAGTGTTCTCACAATTTATTTCCTGGAGGCTGACATTTCTAAGGTACCAGGTAATCTTACAGTGTGTATAGTTTTCAGGTGACCATGACATTTCATTAGGGATCTTGCAGGGAAAAGGCACCTGAGTCATGCCCTACATAAATCTGCCAGAATTGGGCTCCTCCTTGGTTGTGTACCATAAAATAGACAAATAGTTCTTAATAAATCCACGGAGCTTACCTAATTCAGCTTGGGGACTGTGAGACTTGACAACTGGATGAACGTTGGAAGGTGTGCTGGTTGGGGGCAATCTCACAGTGAACCAGCTCGATTTCCCAGCTTAGTTCTTCTAGCCCAGCATTAGCATTCCAGGGCCAGACTCTCTTTTCTGCCTGAGAAATTAGATTTCCTCTGCTTCTTGAGTCAACTTTGTAGGTACCCAGCGTTTCAAAGCTTCAAACATGGCAAGGAAGTGGGTTTTGCCTGAAGTCTTTTATCCAAGAGGAGCTTAGAGTTCTACAGTGCTCCTGTTAGCAGTTGGCTTGTTTAAGGGTTATCAGGATGAAAACATACAGTTCTCTCCCTCTACCTGAGGCTGTCTTGCCAAATTGCTTGACTGATCTTTATTTGCTGCTGATCTGGTCAGCTCCCAGCCCAACAGGGAAGAATCAGTGTGGGCACACAAGCTCATTCTGGGTTCCTCCTGAGCTTTCATTGTTGATTGACAGTGTCGGGAAGACTTTTCCTGGACTCTGGCTCCTGTCACACTTAACTCTCTTCTCACTCTCCCTAAGTGATCTCATCCACACCCTGGCTTTTAATGCCACCTACATGATGACGACTCCCACCTGCATACTTCCACTTCAGCTCCGTCATCTGAGCCCATGTATCCAACCACCTACTTATCATCACTATCTAGATGCTGGCATCACAACCTCAACATACTTAAAATGAATTCATCAGCTGCCTTCTCGACTGGCTCCTCCCTGTGGGTTCCTACCCAGAAGATGACAGCACCTGCCACCTGCATACTCAGGATTTCCGGGAGGGAAATGTCATCTTCTTTTTGATATCTCCTCTTCCTTACACCTCCCTGTACTCCATCCTGCTGCATGACTGGATAATCTTTGAGTTCAGCCAATCCAATGACCTCCTAAAAAGTCTTCACTTTTGTTCTTTGCTCTTCACTTTCACCATCAAAATTCAAGACACCCCAGTCTCTCTCCTAGACTGCTACAAAAGCCTTCTTCCTGGTTTCGTGAAATCTATAAATTTGGCACGGGAGGCAGTATTAACACCATTCTTGTCTGTTCAATCTTTGCAACAGCCAACTCAACAGACTGTCACAGAACATCACCAGGATACTCTGGTTTTCAGCCCCAAGTTGGAAAGCTGGGTTTTAATGCCCTGACTCAGAAAGCCTGTTGGATGCTTCTGCTAGAGTAAAAATTCCCCATTTGGCCTCTCTAAGGCGAGCCTGACAAGTGGTCTTCCTGGGAATGAATTTAATTTTTTTTTTAATTTTTAGTTGAGATGGACACAATACCTTTATTTGACTTATTTATGTGGTGCTGAGGATTGAACCCAGTCCCCCACGCATGTAAGGCAAGTGCTCTATCACTGAGCCACAACCCCAGCCCTTCTCAATACTTTAAAATCCACTTGTCCTATATCCTATCAATGGTCTTAGAGTGAGAATGACCCAGGCATCTGGGATCCTAAGGTTGAGCACACCAGCTAAAGGCATATGGATTTTAACAGGCACTGAAATAAAAAATTAAAAATTTTAAAATAAGAAATTTAAAAAAATTCAAACCCTTGACCACAGTTCACTTTTCCTTGTGTGACCTGGGCCCACACCCTCCTCTCCAATGTCACCCAGTGTCACTCTGCCTTGTTGCTCTGTCCTCTTTTGTGCTTGCTACACAGGGCTTATCCAGTTCATCAGTACTGGGGATGGACAGAGCTCCTTCCTATCATAGTGCTTGTATCCTCTTGCCTGGCTAATTTGCATTTATCTTTTAGGTGGCAGCTTTAATGTCTTCTCCAGAGGAAAATGTTTTGGACCCTTGCCACCAGATCAGAGTGATTACACATGGCAACGCTGTGCTCCTTCTTGCACTGCCACCCCAGTGGCTGCCGTCTGACCAATGTGTTTAATATGTTTCCCCTGCTACTTTGTAAGCTCATAAAGTCTGGATTAGCATCTTTTGTATGATGATGTCTTCCAGCACCCAACACAAAACCTGGCATCCAGTGAGTGTCCAATATGTATTGTGAAATGAATAAAAGATGTCCTAAATCTAGATCTTTCCAACATAGACGAACACATTAGTAATTTCTGTTGGTGTTATTCCAGCTTTGAGTGACTCTAGCTTTGCTTGTTGCTTGACCATTGATCAGTTCTACTTTTTCATAGAACGTACCATAAGCCTTTGCTGTAACAGGGGTCTGGGGGGATGTTGCACTGAGTACTGGAAATCAAAGTTGAATTGAAACTCCTCCTGCCCAGAGGAGTTTACCAACTAAGCATATTTTTTTATGGTTTATATTTTTATGGAAAATGCAGATAATGGGAGATTTGTGGATTTTCATATATACAAAAACTTTATATGTTACACTCAGTGAGATCATTCACCCAAGCATAGGCAGGGTGTCAGAGAAAGGGTTATGGGTCTTCTTGGCTGAGCCACTGTGTCGATGGCCAGGTTATTAGGGACAGAGTACAGCCCAGGGTCAGGAGGACTGGGCTGACTCATCCAGTGAGGAGAGCAACCGGGAGCCAGGCCAGGTCAGGTTAGCAGCCTAGGATTCACCCGCAGAAGAAGCAAACCTAGAGCACCTTGGGCACTTCGCCTTGGTGGGTCATACACCTGGCTGCCTCCAGTGAGATCACTCTGGCCACTACGAGACCCACTTGCCTTCTGTGTCCAGGCTCATGGCTTGCCAGCAAGGGTGTGCCAAGGACTCCAGGCAAAAGATTGAGCAATTAGCCTCCTCAGGAAGAGCTGGATTTGCATCTGGCATACTTGGACACTCAAAACTCTGTGTGATTCTAAGCAAGTTAGGTTTTATGAAACTCCCTTTCCTCTAGTAAAAAAGACAAGAAAGCCTGTCATTCGTTGTGGAGATGAAGTACCGTGGTCGGTGCTTCGCTAGAGTGGATTTTCTTTAGTTGATTGTTCACTTTTGCCACTAGGACACAGGTGTGGATTTTGCTTTGGTGGCCTTATTCTCTCCTTTCCTTAGGGCCTGGACTTCTCATGACCTGCCCCGCATTCTTTCTCCAGTCTTGAAAACCTCCCACAGAATGAGTAGGCTCATCCCGTGCTGTGGAGGGAAATCTGGAACCTAGAAAGCACTCCATAAGTATTGGAGATATAAATGGTCAGATAGATGGAGAAACAGAGGGAGAAAGGAATATTTAAAGGCTTCTGTTGCTGAGTGTGATGGTTCATGCCTGTTCTCCCAGCAACTCAGAAGGCTGAGGCAAGTTCAAGGCCTGCCTCAGCAACTGAGAGAGACACTGACTCAAAAAAAAAAAAAAAAAAAAAAAAAAAAAAAAAAAAAAAAGAAGAAGAAGAAGAAGAAATTTAAAAGGACTGAGGATATATTTCAGTGGTAGGGCGCTGTTGCATTCATTCCCCAGTACCAAAAATAAATTAAAAATTAAAAAGGGCTTCTACTACCACCACAGTAGCTATGACCAACACTGACATCAAAGTGGGGCTTTTTTTCTTTGGTACTAGGAATTGAACCCAGGAGCACTTAACCCATGAGCCACATCCACAGCCCCTTTTTATTTTTTATTTTGAGACAGGATTTCAGCTTAAGCTGGCTTTGAACCTTCGATCCACCTGCCTCAATCTCCTGAGTTACTGGGACTACAGGCATGTGCCACTGCACCAGGCCATAGAGGGGCTTTTTAACTCAGCCCCACAACTGTCAGGGACTACTTTGTTTTCAAGTCACCTTGCCCAAGGCCACAACCCTTCCTGGGGTGACCCACAATTAATGATCACTCCCCGAGTGTGCCTGGTCCTCTCCACTGAGCTCTGATAACTCTGGAAGACCAGGCTACCTCCTGAAACAAAAATTTTATATGTTACACTCTGGGCTCTCTGGGTTTGACTGAGGCTGTCTGGGGATCTGCCCTGGACTTGAGTCCCCCTGTCTACCTCTTCTTCTCCCTTCCTCTCCTTTCTACAAGTGCTGAAGGCTAGGCACTCCTTGATAAATACCCTGCACCCTAAACCCCCATTGCAGAGTTCTGGGGGATTAACCTGCAATGTGTTGTCTGAAAGGTCCATCAGGCACAGCTGGGTAGAAAGCTAAGCTAGCAAGGACCCCTGCCTTCTCAGACTTACAATCTAGCAAAGAAGACTCAATATAGTCACTGCTGTGAGGATGCTAAAGAAAAGAAAGGGTGAGCTGAGAGTTCACAGTTTTGGAGATGAGGCCTCAGGGTCCAGAGAGGCATCCCTGAGCAGGGACCAGTAAGCTGACTTTATAGAATGAATAAGAAGGCATAGATGGGGGTACAGCCCACCCAAGGAGAGGGGACCCCACTCAGTAGTTTAATATGTTGGAGCAACTGAAAAGCAAGGTGTGGGGAGTCTGAGGCAGCAAAATATTATCTAGGAAAGAGTTTTATTTTGTGGATTCCTTTTCTTTGCCTGAACCTATCATTCTGAATTCTTACCTTCCTGATCTTCCTGCTGGCTCTCAGATAACCAGAGCTCACTTGGGCTCTCTTTCTGTTCAGACCTGCTACTTTTCTAACATCTACCTTTACCAACTCTTTTCCCCTTCAAACTTGTCTGTTTTGTGTCCCTTTGGCTCTCCTTAGACTTCTTTAGTGATTCCAAAAAAAAAAAAAAAAAAAAAAAATGAATGGCAGTGTGTGCCCCTCCTCACACCATCTGGTTTCCAAGGAACTTTGACGCAATAACTTGGTTGCAGGTGTGTGAAAGGATTATGCAGAGAGGAAACTGGGGAGGCAGAGGCCCCAGCTGAGGGGAAAAAGGAAAGGTTTTGCTGAAATACCACGCCAAGCGGGTGAGAACAGGAGCCAGGTCCTGGCAGCAGGGAGAGGGACCAGAACCAGGAAGCAGATCAAATCAGAGGCCCAATTACTGGACTCCTGGAAAGTAGAGTGTGAAGGCCCAGTCAGCTGGAAGGTGGTTGATCAGTGGTTAAAGGACTTTTATAGTCCTGCCCTAGCTTCCCTTGGGACCTGCAGCCCAAGGCACAGGGGCCCGGACAGGTGTGAGTAATGCAGAGAAGGGTGGCATGGGAGGACCTGGGGTGGGAGGAAGGAGAGGAAGGGGAGGGCAGGCACACGGGAGAAGGGAGGTTTCTGGAGCCAGGAACCACACCTGTCTACATCTTTTAAAGCTTTATCACCTTTGCAAGTTAAGCAGTTTCATTTCCACCAAGATTAGAGAGTAAGTGTGAGCAATTGGATAAATAGTGCCTAATTTACAACTCCCAAAGGAAGTGTGACAGAATCACCCTGAACTTCATCCTACCCATAAAATATCTTGGTCATAATTGCCTTCTTTGTATTTTAGAATTTTGAATATATATATTTTTTGTTATTTTGTATGCACAGTTTTGAAAGGATATTGTAACATTTATCTTGCAAGCGTTCAGTTCAATGACCTTTTCTCACTGGGCAGATCTCTCCTTCCCTTCTGCTGCAGTGGCCAGGCCAAGAGATGTCTGTTTAATCTGCAGACCCAGCCTCCTGTGCTCCTGTGTTTCCAGCCTCTGCAACAACTAGTCCCCTTTTAACTTTCAGCTGAAAAATGCTACTTTCTCCAGGAGGCCTTCCAACCCCCAGGGATTCTGCAGGGTTGCTTTGGGCTTCCCTACTGTAGGAGCCTGCTTGGCTCTGTGTTTTTATGATTGCCTTGTGACCCCATGGATGGGCTGTGAAGTCAAGACAGAGTGCTGGGACTGGAACTTTTGGTTTTGTTTTGTGTATTTCAGGATCTTTTTCTATGTTGTATTTGAATATTAATAAAATCACTTTTTGCAGGGTTGGTGGTGTAGATCAGCAGTACAGGGCTTGCCTAGCAAGTGCAAGGCCCTGAGTTCAATCCCCAGCAATACAAAAGAATAATAATAATAATAATAATAAGGTTTGCTCTTTAACTTTGTCATGTTTCACTTAATCATATATACTAAGATGAATAGTCTTAGGAAACTTTCATTTCCATTATGTATGCATGTGTGTGTGTGTGTGTGTGTGTGTGTGTGTGTGTTTGTACAATGGTGAAGAAAATAGACATAGGCCTAGACATTTTGAAACATATGGTGTGGAGCAGTGTTTATCTTCCAACTTTTAAACTGTCACCTATGGTAAGAAGATCCTTTATAATGCAGCACGGTATAGTCAGCCCTCTGCCTCTGTGGATTCTATATCTAACCATGGATGGAAAATATTTTTAAAAATCTTATCTGTGCTGAATATATATATATTTTTTCTTGTCATTATTCCCTAAACAGTATAATATAACAACTATTTACATAGCAATTACATTGTATTAAGTACTATAAGTAATTTAGAGATGATTTAAAGTATACAGGGGATGTTAGGATGTATGCAAATACTATGTCATTTTATATTCAGGAACTCAAGCATTTGTGGGTTTTAACATTCTTAGGGGGTGCTAGAACCAGCTCCCATGGATTCCAAAGGAGAATTCTATGGATATAGACCACAGAAATTTCAAAGCATATTTCATATATGATTTTATTTTGATGTGATGTGACATAGATAGTATTAAATCATTTTAGATATGAGGAAATGGAGAGTGAACAAGGAGGTGATGTGTCAAAGGTCACACAGCTCATACCATTTGAGCTCAGGACCTGAATACAAGGCCTTGTACTCTTCCGCACTTATGTATTTTATATACCTACACACAGAGAGCCAAAGTATGACAACTTTTAATAGCTAATCAATATAGTTAGAATTGTGATTTATTATAAACAACATGGTTCAAGATCTAACCACACCACTGTGGCATAAGCAGTTGTATGCTGCTCTAGAACTTGGGCATGCGATGTGTAGAATTTGGCGAACAGTACATGAGGTGTAAGTCAATTTTTGTGTCCACCAAGGAAAGCTCATTATTTTGATTTTGACTCCAGAAGGAGGGAAGTGATTATCACAGGCTCCTCTAAGAACATTGTATTTCATTCTGGGCAGCACAATTGGTAACTAAAGGAAAAGAAAAGCTTATATAGAAGAAAATTCCATGAGAAGTGAGAGGGCTCGCAGCCATGCGTTCAGGACAAACTGGAAGAATAGGCCTGCAGAGGCTGAAGGTGGGGTGGAGTGGAGGTCTCTAAACAAATGAAGGGCTAATGTTGGGGCTTGGACTTTGCTTCCCGCTGAGCAATTTCCAAGTGGTAAAATTGTAGTAGATCTTCGTGGCATTTTTGATAGCTGCATTTCTTTCTTCTGGACACTGAACCCATGTGTTGCTTAGGGAGCACCCCCTCCCCTACTCTTGGTCCCTGCCATCTGTTTGGGTGGGCTGACTTTGTCCCTTAACCCCTGTAAATGTAAGACTTTGACCTCAGCTAATTGGCATAGCCCATTCTCTGTGGTCTCAATGATTAGTTCAAGAATCAGCTTGTGGCTCCAACTAGTTCAATGAGAAATAAATTTCAACTCTGATAGAATTGCCCGTCAAAGGAGTCCCAGCCATGGGATTTAGAGAACAATGATGCTGCTGGTGACCACTATGGAGAGAGATTAGTGAGAGTGAAGTCAAGACAGAGCCAAGAGAAGGGGTGGAATTATGCACCATGCTCTCCTCTGAAGTCCCTGGAACCAGTTGTGTCTGTTGGCTTCTGGATACTTTCATCAGGTAAACCAATATGTTGCAGATTTGTTTTCAGAAAGTGGACTGTGCAATGGGGTTTTAGATGCAGGTTATTTAATAGGTCAACACTTGAGGAAGGGAGAGAAAGGGAGCAGGAGATGCGGACGGAGGACTCAAGCCCAGGGCAGGTTCTCAGACAGCCAGAGAACACAGAGGGCCTTGAAGGTGGCATGGCCTTCCAGTGTTATCAGAGGTGAGTGGAGATGACCAGGCATTTATACTCTGGCAGCAATCTCTTGCTACCTGTGGCTTGATATGGATAGGCTGCAGCAACAAAAGATTCCAGAAAAGGTTGACAGTTTCTCATGCAGTTCTCCAATTGCTGGAGCTGAGAACCTTTAATGGGTATGCTCTAAGTGGCACATAAGGGTTCACTACACAATATATTCCTTATTTATTCATCGATTTTTTTTTTGTCACCAGCAACTGAATAAATCCTTCAGTTGTATGATAAGGGAACATTGTCTAAAGTTCAGAGCTGTCCATAGATGAAAGGGGCTGCCTCGATAGGTAGTGAGCATCCCATCACCAGAGGTGTGCGAGTAGAGCCTGGCAGACCACTTTGGAATGGATGACCTTGCAGATGAGGATCCCATGACTTCACATCTTCTGGAAGATAAAGCCTAAAGAAATTCTGATCACTCCACTGGACTGACATGTGGGCACACAAGGGCATCCAGAGCATCCCAGCTAAGGATTCTTCCAACTAATGAAAGACACTTGAATGACATTAGGAGGGATCCGAAAAGAATCTTGCTGACTGTGCCAGAGGCAAGAGAGGTTTCAGCTGCTACAACCCAAGAAGGCCAGTTAGGCTGAGTTAATGCTGTCTTGGAGTCTCTTCAGTCCAGACCTCTTCCTTCTCTGTCTGCCCAGAGATCTCGTGTTGCTATGTCTCTCACTGAATCAGCCTTCTCCAACTGCATGTTCCCTTCTGCTCTTTAATACCAAGACCCTTGGCCTCATATGCCCTCTGGCCTTCCCTTCCAAGGACATGAGATGGAGTCTCCCCACCCTGTGTCTGGGCCCTTGCTCCCCCTAGCTCTGGGATTCCAACACCTGCCAGTCTGGTGGTGGATCTTCTAGTCTCTGCTTTGGCTCTCTCTGACTTGGGTGTGTCTCTAGCCACAGGGTCTCAGGTTCAGCTGAGTGTTGTCACTTTGGGGCAGAGAGAAGAGCAGGCAGATTGTATGTTTTGTGAGGAAAGGGCCCTGGATCAGTGTCTAGAAAAACCTGAGCTTAAGCCCCAGCAGGCTTGGTCACTCACAGGGATCACTCTGCATGTCAGAGCCCCAATCTCTTCATCTATAAGGGAAGGAATCTCTGCCCTGCCTCACAAAGTCATGGAGGGGATCATCACAATCCTGGCTGTTCCATGTGCCGAGCATCCGGCTTAACACTTGACTGTCCTTCTTGATCCCCTCTACATAACACTTGGAAGATGACACTTTCCCCCTGACTTTACAGATGAGGATACAGAGGATCCAGGGAGGCTAAGTAACTTACCCAAGATTATACAATAGGACTAAATTTGAACCTTGGTCTGCCAACTGTAAAATTCTTGCCATTTATGTTCTTAACTATAAAATTAGGAACACGGAAATCTTTTACAATGGCAAGAAGTCTTTTCTGCACATCAGAATTTATTACTATTTTAAAATCATCCCTGGTTCTCTTTGGGTCTCAGAGGTACAAGGACTGTCAGATAAGGGATGGTGCTGGAGAGCCATCTTGAGTTTGTAGTCCTTCACATCTCTAATTTCTTCATTCTCTGGAAATGTTCACCTACAAAAAAAGAAAAGAAGACTTCCTCTCACTTGATGGATTGAACACTTGAACCAGGAGCTTGGTTTTGAGATCAACTTTGAGGTAAAAAGTCCATGATCGTGTCGTTGCACTGTTCAGATATACCTTCAAGATGTGGTCTAGCTCCTGCAGGCACCAGAGTCTGTGCTCCATGTGCAGGGGTCCCTGACTGCCTCTATGATCCCCTCAGTACCCCCACCCCAGGAGCAGGAGCAGATGCTGGGAGAATGTTCCCGATCATCCAAGCAACAGAAGGATCACAGGTGTGCTGACAGAGACCCATCACTCCAAGTGGCTGCCCATCCCAGAGTCTCCAGAGTGCAAAGTTCCATGGTGGGTCTACAGAGACATCACACCAAGAAAGGAGCTGCCCAGAACATGAGTGCTGTTGCTGCAGCCAACTATTAGACAAGGAAAAATGGAAGGCAAAATATTGAAAGCCAACTATCCCCTCACGGAATTCAGCTCAAGATTTGAAGAGTTCCTCGCTTGTCCTATTGAAATCAAAACCAAGAATCACAAATTACAAACATAAAAAGTCCTGTTGTACCAGAAGGCAAATTATAAAGGGCCTAGACTTTCTCAATTATATGAATATGTTCACTGGGTTCTCTTTAGACCCAGATAATGTTTTTGTTTTTGTTTTTAATTTGAGAGTTTTTATTTACCCAAGAAATTGGTTTTAATTGATGTAAATTTAAGTCTTAAGCTTCTCTAAAAAGAAAAAGAGAGAGAAAAAAAAAATACAAAACCACTCCGCTGGTAGCTGGGGAGTAGATGGGGTAGATCTTGGCAAGTGCTGGCAGTGAATAACCAGATGGTGGCACCAGAGAGGCAGGGGTGCAGAGGACAGGATAGTGAAAGGTCCCTGAAATCTGGTCTTCAGTTTCCAAGTGCCATTTCATTTGCTGGGTGTTCTGCATTCCTCAGGTGTCAGCAGCCTGGCTGCTCTTGTTCCTCACGGTCTAATGACATGTCCTGGGATTTGTCCTAACTGGTCACCCAGAGTCCACCAGGAAGTGAGAGCAGATATCCCCCACTGAGGAGAGACACATATTCCCTTTGGAAAGACACACAAGGTCACACAGTAGGCCTCTGACACACCTGCTGCTCCTTCCTGTTCACAGGTTTGTCTCCTGCTCTGCATTTAAGGCAAACATTTGTGGAAGGCTCATACTGGCCCAGGTAGAATCGGAATGCTTCTACTTGTATCAACCCATAACTTCCTAAAATGACATACCAGAGCTGCAGGTGCCTCAATATTTGATCCCCCTCATCTCTGACTAGAAGTAGAGAATCACCTGTTTATGATGCAATAATTTGTATTGTGTATTGTGCCAGAATATAATACTGATATTATCTATTTTCTCTGGGTACCATGAGATATATATATAAAACTGTGAAACACTGCCCTCACTGAATCTTTGCAATAACTATGGATTATTTGCTATTAACATCCCCACATTACACATCAGAAAATGGAAGCACCAAGGGGTTGCTTTATTGGAACAACGTAAGAAGAAGTAGGAACACAGATAGCCTCCCTCTAGAATTCCCGTGCTTTTGACCTTAGACCAGTTCTCAACCCTGGCTGCGTATGAGATCCCAAGGAACTTAAAAAAAAAAATACCAAAGCCAAGAAATTGTCACTGCCAAGAGAAGCCTCAGGAGACATGATCCTCTCAATGGAATCCTGGGACAGGAACAGGACATTAGAGAAAAAATGAGGAAATCTAAATGAAGTGTGACTTTCACTAATAATAATCAGTATGAGTCCCTTATTTGTGACACATGTACCACACTGATGTAAGAGGTTAATATCTGGGGAAAGTAGGTGTGGAATATGCAGGAACTGGACTCTAAACTACCTCTATAGTACTTCTGTGAATCTAAAAGTGTTCTACAGTAAAAAGTTAAAAAAAAAAAAAAATGCTGGCCATGCCTCATGACAATTAACCAGAGTCTGTGGAGGTCAGAATTTTAAAAAGTGTTTGCCTGGCCTCCCTGAGGGAGATGCTCAGTGCCATTAGCGGGGGGTCTGGTCTCATTCATTTTCATACCCGAGCACCTAGCAAATCCTGTCAGTGCACATTTGATAAGTGAGGGAACAAATAGGTACTGAACGAGCATTTTGACCTTTCCTCAATTAAACTTGGTTAATCACCTCTAAAGAGAATAAATGAAAACATTTACTGTTGCCAGGCAACCAGCCTGCCAATGGGTACTGGTTATTGTGATGAAAGAGCTTGGTGCCACCACTAGAAGGACAACAAGAAGCTGTGCCTGTCCTCAAGGCATCTCCTGTGAAGGATCTTCAGGTGCCACTCCTGTGACAGTGGTTAGGCGCAGGGTCTGAAATCAGAGGGTCTAAGTTCAAGTCTCAGTTCCTCCATTTGTGACCAGCTTTGTGATCCTGGGCTCGTGGGAACCACAGGGGAACTAAGGGCCATGTGAAATTGAAGCAGAAACTGGCCCTGTTGCTGTGGGAAGCAGAAGCCGGTGTGGAAACCTGAGAGAAGAAATGGCTCAAATGGGGCATATTGTGGATCTTCCTTTCATTGAGTGTCCCTCTACCGGATGGAGTTCTTGTCATTGACACTGCACCTGGGTCCCAGTTGGAAATTACCTGGTACAGGGACAGGAGCTGAGGCTGTTCTTAGCAGAACAGCTGGGATCCTGGCTGGGCCATGAGCTTGGGAAGGGAGGAAGGAGGAAAAAGAATCTGAGTCAGGGCCCCTGAGGAGGTGGACTTCCCCTAGCCCTGCTGGGTGCAGAGTGGGGTGGAAAGGTGAGAGAATGATCACCACCAATGCTGTTCACAGAGGGCCAAATCTGCAACGGGAGTTTCCCTCAGTGCTTTATTTCCTAGGATCATTTAGTGTCCACAACATCCACATGAACTGATCATTCTCTTTTTACCATTCCCATTTCATTGATGACAGTTAAAATTGAGGCCTGGAGTTAGATAACTCATCCGAGGTCACACAGCTAATAAATGGCAAGACCAGGTTCCAACTCAGATTGTCTGGCTGAGTGTGAGCCTCTAGCCACTACCCTACACCCTGGTAAAGGGGATACAGCCTGGTTTTGCAGGAAAAGCATCTACTTCAGAATCAGGCAGAGAGAGGATCTAATCTGGTTCTGCACCCTTGGATTTGGCATTTAAACTTCCTTTCTGTAAAGTGGAAACCATAACAGGGTTGTTCTAAGGTTGTTCTCTTTCCCTTCCTCCATCTCTGGGCTTTTCTTCCATTCTCCTCTACCCATTTTATTTTTACATTTCTGTACCTTTGTATTTCCTCTCCCTTGCTCTGTGTGTGTGTGTGTGTTTGTGTGTGTACGCGTGCGTGCTGGTGTGCTGTTGGAGATTGAACCCAGTGCCTCATACATACCAGGCAAGTGCTCTATTACTGAGCTACATCCCTAGCCCTGAATGAAGTCTTCAAAAAACTACAGCCAGGCTCAGTGATGCACACCTGTAATCCCAGCGGTTTGGGAGGCTGAGGCAGGAGGATTGTGAGTCCAAAGCCAGCCTCATCAACAGCAAGGCACTAAGCAACTCAGTGAGACCCTGTCTCTAAATAAAATACAAAGTAGGGCTGGGGATGTGACTCAGTGGTCAAGTTGCCCCTGAGTTCAATCCTGGGCACCCCCCCCCGAAAAAAAACCCCACTACATATATATATTAAGTATGTGGACATATACTACATACATAATGCATGTATTCATGTCTATGTAATTCATATATTACATCACATGTGTAATTCATATATATGAATTCATAAATACACATATTCATTCATACATATCTGTGTATGTATATGTGTGTGTGTGTGTGTGTGTGTGTGTGTGTGTGTGTGTATGAATAGGTCAAAGGAGACCAGGCAGGCTTCTTGGAGGACACTGCATTGGAGGGAAGGTTGGGTGAGGTGGAGGGCACCAGCTGGTGACATGGACAAGACCTGAAGGAAGGGAGCAGAGGGGCCAGCCTTATGCTCTTGGTTAAATGCATCTCTGGAGGGCCTGATGAGCTGCAGCGTGGAAAGGAACAGGACCAGTTGCCCCACCTGTCATCTCCTTTGATCATCTTGACAACCTATATTATTATGTACATTTTACAGGGAGATTAAGTCACTTGCTCTAAACCACATGGTTAAGGAAGAGAGGCGCCAAGTTACGGCTGGTGCCACACAGTCTTCCACCCAGAATATATAAGGTGAGGGGGCCTGCCCATGTGGAAAGAGGGGTCAACAAGATAGCAATGCTGGGTTTTAGTATGAAATGTCCTTTGTAATGAGTTTAAATGAGATCATGCATTTAAAAATCTTTGTGAGGTGCTATGCAAAAGGAAGATGTGTCAGAACCCAGAATAAAGTTGTAACTACCTACATTTCAGAACAGCGTCTAGTGCAATTATGCAAACCCTGCAGGTCTAGAGACTTCCTGAGAACTGGGGGTAGAAGCACATGCCTGGACTTTGGCATCAGGCAGACCTGCGTTCTAATCCTCCGATAGCATGCTGCCTGAGCATGTCCTGTCTCTGGGCCTCAGAGACATTGAATCCCCTGTGTTCCAGGGTCTCTGCTGGCACTACAGGTGAGGCTCTGGTCTGCCCTCACCAGACAGCCCAGCTGGACTCGTTCATCTTCAAGTTGGCCTGCAGTGACTCCAAAGGCAGCCTATGGTCTTGGGATCACAAGCATTATCATGACTTAATTTTTAAAAAAACTCGATTATTCAACTTATTATGAGTAGTATGTACAAATTCAGAAAATAAGGACAAACGAAAAGAAGACTAGAAAGTCTAAAAAATTCAAGGTTGCTGAAAACTATAATTATGAATATAAAGTTGGTCTAGACCCAGACACTCTTAATTTCTTGGTGGTTGACACTGCAAATTTTTGATTGAACAAAATCCTGATCCTTTCTTTTTCTATAATCTTCCCTCATTTTAAATATAAAAGATATGCATGATGCATAGAAATTGATTTTAACAATTCTGGCTGGATTCAGGTAACCAAAACAGTTTTTTAGGGCTGGGGTTGTGGCTCAGCGGTAGAGCGCTTGCCTAGCATGTATGAGACCCTGGGTTCCATCCTCAGCACCACATGAAAATAAAATAAAAGTACTGTGTCCAACTACAACTAAAAAATAAATATTTTTAAAAAACTAGTTTTTTAGTTTTTGATTTTATTTTTGGTACCAGGAATTAAACTCAGGGGTACTTTACCACTGAGCTACATCCCAGCCCTTTGTATTTTTTATTATGAGGCCGGGTCAGGGTCTTACCTTACTGAGGCTGGCCTCAAACTTATGGTCCTCCTGTCTCAGCCTCCTGAGTCTCTGTGATGACAGGGGTGCGCCATGGCACTAGCAATTTTTTTAAATTAGTTGAGCATTTTTTTTGTCAATATCAATTATTCCATTGTTATGATACCTGCCAAATAGAAAGTGAAAAGCCCATTTGATTACATAACTATGCTCAGTACCCTGCCACCTTTTAAAAAAAAAGTCAAATACAAATCTGGCTAATTAAAATTGATCTTACTTTTTAATTTCAGGAGATATAGTTGCTAGTCTCAATTTATACTGCTTTAAGATTAGGTCACTCTTGATGCAATATTCTGTTAAAAAAAACTGACTTAAGGCAGCACTTTTGGGAGGGGGTATCTGGTGTATCAAACCAGCAGACCAAGTTGTCAATGACTGTCTAGAGTGTTCTGCCCAGGGTTGGAATTCAACAGCTGTCTCCCCTTCCTGCCATAATGATCCAGCTCAGTCAATCAGATTAGCTCAGCTGGGGGAGGAATGCATTATCAGGGCAGAGTTGACTGGGGTTAGGTAATGTATCAGGAGTTGCAGGAGCCACTTGGTTGCCCAAGCTCTCTCATTCTTGGCCCCCTCAGATCAGTCAGGAAAAGCAAGGGTCTGCTGTGGTAACAAGACTCTCTCCTAGTCTCCGTGGTAAAAATATATTTCTCACTTGAAGCTACCCCTGTGGGCAGGTGAACTCTGCTCATTCCTGTCCCTAAGGATCCCAGGCAGAAAAGACTTCATTGCAACCCACAGTTATAATAAATGTGGTAAATTCTTAAATCTTGCTTCTGGAAGGGCAATAGGCAACTTCCACTCTCGTTTTATTGGACAAAGCAAGTCATAGGGTTACATTTAACTTCAAAGCAGGTGGAGGAAATGGAATCCTGCTATGTGATAGCCATTTCACCACTAAGCTATGTGACCTTAGATACAAGGGTCATGCTCTGTCAGCCTCAGCCTCAGCATGTATAAAATGAGGGCTTCCCTGGCCTCTATATTCTGTCATTCAGTGTGCTGTGATGAGGAAACTCTGGAGTCAGCTTACCTGTGCTCATGCTTAACTAAGTCACATACTGCCTGCATATCCCTAGGCAAGTCATTTAATGTCTTCGGGACCTCAGTTTCCTTACCTGTAAGATGGGGATGAAAAGAGCGCCCCAGCTCATAGAGTTGAGGAGGTTTAATGTGTGTGTTTTGAAGTTACATAGAATACATTAGGTGCTTAGAGCACAGCTCCGTGTGGCCAGTGCTTTACATGTGTTGGTTTTAATACTCAGACATCCAGTTCGCCATTTAAATTATAAATATATTCATGATCTTCCCTATCCCCGCCCTTCGGTATGGGGGATGGAACCCAGGGGCTACATCTGACGTACCACTGAGCTACATCCCCAGACCTTCTTATTTTTTATTTAGAGACTGGGTCTTACTAAGTTGCTCAGGCAGGCCTCAAATTCTCAATCCTCCTACTCAGCCTCCAAAAAGGCTGGGATAGCAGGTATTTGCCACTGCACCTGAGGAAGGCTCTAATGAGGACTGAGGAAGAACACAGATGCAAATCCACATTGCAAATGATAGGCTACCCCCAGGGAGGCATGATCAGAAGAGGTGGCATTTTCATAGGACTTGGATCTCTCTTTGCTGTATTTGTTGAGCCCCAGGATGTGCTGGGGCCTACGTGGATGCTTTCACCATGGCCCTGAGAGGGGGTCTCATAGATGAGGAATCAGAGCACCAGGTCCACAGAAGGTGAGTGGTAGGGCTTGTGCAGCACACAGACCTGGGGACCATCTGCCTTGCAGGAGAGTGCTTGCTCTTCCCTGATGCTGGGCTTCCAAGAACCACCTCCCATCCTGCAACCTGCTTATCTGTCTACTAGAATAAAGCTCCTCAAAGAAAAGCGTTCCTCTGAATTCTTGGTGTTCCTTCCTTGCCAGGACCACAGCAGTGACACTGTGGGTTGGCCATTAGGAAGATGGGGAGAAGAAGAGAGTTTAGCCAAACAAGAGTGTCTTGACAAGCAACATCTCTTCCCGGCTGATAACCTTTGGAACGTCCCTTCTTCTCCCAGGTTTTTCTGTTCCTTGCCATTAAATCAGTTCCATAGCCCTGTCTATCCACCAAGACTCCGTGACTCCCAGTCTCCAGACACTTACAGCTTAATAGATACATGTTGACTGGACAAGAAGACATGGCCACACTTAAAAGGCTACTTAAAATCCAGGTTAGGCCATTTGGCTTTTTTTTTTCTTTTTGATACACTTCAAAGTCAGAGAAGAAAAGATCATATCTGACATTAAACATCTTTCTTCATGTGAGCAAAAATTTTCCATTTGCCTCTGGCTCTGTCAAAAAAAAAAAAAAAAAAAAAAAAGGAGGGGGTGGATTGGGGAGGAGAAGTAGAAATACAGCCAAAATGTGGATCTCGGGCTGGGGATGTGGCTCAAGCGGTAGCGCGCTCACCTGGCATGCGTGCGGCCCGGGTTCGATCCTCAGCACCACATACCAACAAAGATGTTGTGTCCGCCGAGAACTGAAAAATAAATATTAAAAATTCTCTCTCTCTCTCTCCTCTCTCACTCTCTCTTTAAAAAAAAAAAAAATGTGGATCTCAGGAGCCCTCATGCACCGTGTCCAGAGGAGATTTCCCAAAGTCAAGGCCCTTGGTGGTTAAGATAGCAGACCCTGCAGACACTCGCCCAGGAGGAAAGTTCCCTTGAGACAATGTCATGGGGTCATGCCCTTCCAGCTTGTCCAGGCAAAATGCACACAGTGCCAACACAATGGGGGTGTGTGGGTTGGGGGGGGGCGTTGTAAACAAGTCCTTCCTGCAGATATGAGCCTGCAGAAACACACTTTGGGAGCCGCTGGCCAGGGGAAGGGGACGTGCCACTCAGCCCAGGAGCAGTTGACAATGCCACAGCAAGTTGATTGGCTCCGCTGGTGAGCAAGGAAGACTGCGCTAGATTCGGGGCCACCCAGAGGCTGCCAGTTCCAGCTCACAGTTTTTCCTTCCCTCATATAATAGCTAGTGCTATCAAGCACCTTCCAGGTCTGGTAACAGCTCAGCACTGGTCAGTAACCAAGTGTTTGGTGTTTTTGTTGTTGTTGTGTGATTGTTTTTGTTTTTCTTTAAAAATACCCGTTCTTTTAACTTCATATCACCCTGCTGAAGCAAGGCCTGTTCTCTTTCCCATTCTGCAGAGAGGACCCTGAAGCTCAGTGACATCCTTGGCTATGGTCACACTGCCAGGAAGTGACATGTTCAGGATCTAACCCATGACCTGACTCCAAGTCCATTCCTGAGGTTTCTTTCTCGCCCCAGGGACAGTGCTATCCTGCCTGTCACCTCCACAAGGAGGATCCCAGGACGCTGGGCTGGCCTGGGGTTGCCTACCCAGGCTGGATGGAGACGTGCACGCTGCACCTTGTCTCCTGGGAACCTTGGGCAGCCCCGGCTTTCCGTGGGCTGAGTCACTGCAGCACAGCCAGTGTTCTTAGCTGGAACCATCATAGGAAAGTGTTTGGAAACTCCCCCAGGTCTTATCAGCAAAGAATTTGCTGAAGACAATTCAGCCACATTCCTGGGCTTTCTCAGACCTCACCTTGCCCTGGGAGGATGAGAAAGGCTGGGAAGGATGAGAGTGAAAACAGGAAGAGCTTCTGGTGCCAGCTCAGGGAACTGGAAGCCTTGAAAACACACTCCTGATAACAGCTGGCCTGTAAGGGCTCAAGGACAATGCCCTGATGTACTCCTTGGAGGGCTTACCAACGCCTGCCCCACGCCACTCATCCAACCTGACAGCTGGCCCTGAGTGCCTGTGTACACAAGGAACTGGTGGCTCAAAAGCCCAGTCATCAAAACTATGTTACACAGATTTGGACTCAAAGTTCAGATCTGCTGCTTAGTGGCTATGTGACCTTGGGAAGGTCATTCAACCTCTTTGAATTTCACTTTCCTGGCATTTATCAAAACTTACTAATTTATTGTGAGGATTAAATGAGAAAATAGATAAGCTCAGCATAGTGGGACACACCATAAGCACTCAAGCTATTATTATTATTATTATGAAGTATAAAATAATCATGTCACACATTCATGAATTCAATTCAGTTCCAACACATTTGTGGAGCACAGGGTACATCTTAGGAACTGGGCTTGGCTCTGGGAGAGGTGGAAAGACAGATACGATCTCTGCCTTCAAGGAGCTTACAGGACAGTTCGTTAGCAATTTCTTACTATAATATGAGGAAATGTGCCAACAGAGGGTTTCTATATTTAAAGGTTGTGACAGGAGCAGAGAACAGAGACACGTGAAAAGGGTCTGCACAGATATCTGGAGAAGGTGAAGCCACAGCTGGTACCAAAGGGGAGTGGGACTGTGCCAGCTACAGGGAGGAAGGTTGGAGACAAGGGTGGCAAGAGGTGACACTGGAGCAAAGGCTGATCAAGGGCCTGTGCAGAGGCCCTGCATTGCCCAACATAAGGCATGAGCTGAAGGCCAAAGGAGTGGAGGTGGAGTGAGGAGTTGTGGGTGGAATGATCCAGGACAAAAGGATTGGGAACTTGGCATAGAAGAGCTGCTTCAAGAGGGATGCACTCATCTTTCTGGGTATTCACATTGGGCAAGTCTTACTGCCTTGGGGAAATTCAGTTTCCTCATCAGGAAGAGACATAACACTAGCTACCAACTCCATGCATAAAAACCATGGTGCTGGCTCAGCAGCAGGTGTGTGTGTGGCTGTCTCTTGCTCAGCAGGCTGCCTCGGGTGCAACCAAGAGTTTTGGGCACTCAAAAGGAGACCTCGGTGAGAACTCGAGGCATGCCAGGAACCGTGATGACCACTCTGAATCCTGCCCAGTGAGCCCTCTCAGTAGAGGAGCTGAGCATGATGTGAGCTCAGGGGGGTCCAGATGGATGGGGTTCCCAGTACTCGAAACCCCCAGCCAACCTGGAGGAGATGCTCACCCAACAAACAGGGACACGGAATTTACCCAAGGCCCTGCTGCAGGACAGACACCCAGCTGGAATGGGAACCCAGACTTGTGTGCCCTGAGCACCGAGTTCTTAACCGCCGTGCTATTACCTCGACTCATAAACCATGTTCTTTCAAAACACCATAATCGCTGAACTCTGATTCATTCCCAAACAGAGCAATTAGTCTTCCCTGTCTTAAACTCACTAATTCTTCTTCCACACAATGGGCCCGGCGATCCATCTTGGACTATGACGCCCATATTTAGAATACTTCAAATATTGTCCCGGGAATAGACTGTAAACAGAGAGAGGCGAGCAGAGGGGGAGGAGAGGAAGGGAGGGCAGCTGGACCAGGCAGCAGCCGTCAGCACCTGTCCTCTGGGACTGCAGCCCAGGGCAATCTCAGGCTCTCTGCCCCCGTCACCCTGCTTCTGTCCGGAGCCTGAGGAGGAGGGGGCAACCAGATTCAAATCCCTGGCAAGCTCACCCCACCGATGCTGTGGTGGAACAGCCGCTGTGAGATGGGTTTGAGAGGGGCACTGAGCTGAGCAGGGAGCAGATGGCATCAGGACCTTTGATTTCTTGTTCAAAGCACATTTTAGATCAGCAGCACACTGACGAGCTGACGTGGGGCTGGTGGCCCACAGGAAGGATGGATTGGATGCCTGCTCGGCGACAGGCAGGCGTGTGACACAAGGGGAAGGTATTATTTACTCCCGGGAAACAGGTGCTACCCGGGACGCACAGTCCTCTTTGGCCTGACTTCTCTGCCCACATGTCCCAGCCCTTCTCAGAGGCAGCTCCTTCCAACACCCCACACAGCCACAGCCCTGGGTTCTGCTTCCTTCTTGGCCCTTGGCAGCACAGAGCTCGCAGGCGCCTGGCCGATGCTCTGGGGGGTGGGGCGGCTCCTGCCTGGGGCATGGCCTTGCTAGGATCAGCTCATTTTACATGAGCGAGTGGCACAGATGTCAGGTGATAACAGCATTTCAGCCCCAGTTAACCTGCAACTGCCCTGTCCGTGCCCACTCAGATGCAGCAGGAAGCAGCAAAGGGGTCCCTGCAGACTGGCAAGTCCACCTCTGGGAAAACGCCCTGGCCCTGGACCACTGTCAACGTGTCAGTGAGAGGGAGACAAATGACCATGCAGGCCGGCTCCACGCACCACCAGCTGGCCTGTCCCTCCCTGATTGTGTGCTATTTCCTTAACGTTCTGGTCAGTGAACGTGCAAGAGAAAAGGTTTGGACTTTCTGTTGACTCACAAAACAACACAGACGGCAGCTAAGACATGTCTTTGCACAGTGTGATTAAGGACAAATAGAGAAGGGAAGAGTGTGTGCAGAAGTCCTGCCTGGCTCAGAGCAGAGCTTGTGCTGTGTTCCTCTGTGCTGTGTTCTTTCTGAACCCGTGACGCTCACAACATGCTCATGCTGACCACAAGCCAGCTCCATGGCCCAGCGATGCAGAGAGAGAAAAGTGCTCTCGACCTGGCAGTGGAGGAAAAACAAACACACGGCCCCGGGTCACAGGGAGGCAGCCACATGCTGCGGGGTTTACAGGAGGACTCGGTTGCACACGGCTGAGGAGCTTGGGAGAAGACGGCTGCCTAGGTTCCCGGTGAGACCCTCATCCTGTCTTTTGGACCACAGGAAATTGCATCTTCACCAGAATCTTGCCTCCAAGGTTACTCCCCCTCTAAGGAACACTGCAAGCTGCTGCCAAAGGAGTCTAACTGGAGAATTGACATAGTCTTCCATTCACCCCAAACCCCTTACAGGCCACCATTACTCCAGGATGAAGGCTAACATCACCCATCATCATCCAACCCCACCCCTACCCCAGCCTCATCTCTCAGACTCATTTTTTCCCCACTACTTTTACTTCACTGCTCATGAACTTGGTCATTTCTCTTTCCTTAGACGGCTTCCTCGGGAACTCCTACTCATCCTTCAAAACCCACCTTCCACATAACTGCCTCCGAGTATCAGTCATGCTGTCTGACGTGTTATTTTTCTATTCTTGTCCTTATTTCATTATTTGGATTATAATGATTGAATTTCTTGTTAATGTCTGTCACAAGACTGGAATTTCTTAGGGTAAGGTTCTTATATAATTCAAAACCATATCCTTGGCATCTAGCCCCGTGCCTGGCAGTTAGTCATGCTTCACAAAATCCTTAGTGCTCATATCTGTCCTCTAGGTCCTCCCCTGCAGTCCTTGTCCCCTCTTCCAAAGCCTCTCTTACCCACCACCCACCCAAAACGCCTGGTCCCAGGAAAGTAATTTGACCTCTTCCAAAGATTCGATTTGAACTTGATCTGATTTGTTCTCTGTCTCTCGCTTGCCACCCGGCCCTCACTAGAGTATGAAGGGTCTCTTCAATCTGGTAGACTAGAGAAAGTCAAAAACGGGAGAGAAGGATTCATCTCATTTGCTCCTCCGGTGTCTCCGAAGTGCTTCCTCCTTCGGTATCACAGCAACCCAGTGAACAAGGTGCTTTTACTTCCGTTCTACAGAATAGGACTCCAGGGCTCAGAGACAGCCTGTGACTGTCCCATGGTCACTAAAGTTGACAAGTAGTGGAGCCAGGATTTCAACCCGCATTGTCTGACTCCACGGGGCTTTCACCGTTTTCAGGAAGGTGGAGTGAAAGTCTGTGGAGTTGGGGTTGGAGATGCTTCCTAATTATCCTCCCTACAGAAAATGAAACTCCATTGTCCTAGTTATTTCCCCACCTGAGAAGACTCAGGCTGAAGTTTCCCTTCGAGCAGGGGCTCCTGTCCTTCATCAGGCCCAGACTGACCTCCCTCACTGTGTCACCTAGCTAGGGATGCATGCCACATTGCACCAATTCCCAGTTCTAGTTTCTTTTATTTTCCCCCTGTGGTGCTGAGGATCAAACCCACAGCCTCATACATGCTAGGCAGGTGCTCTACGACTGAGCCACATCCCCAGCCTTTTATCATTTTTGTTTTGAGACAGGGTCTCCCTGCACTCCTGAGGCTGGCCTGGAATCTGCCATCTCCTGCCTCGGCCTCGGGGCTCTCTGGGATTGCAGAAGTGCACCACCAGGCCCAGCATGTTCTAGTTTCCTGGGTATGCATCTTTTCACCTCAAACCTGAGAGTGGGAAACAGGCACAGGGCCCTAGGCAGGGTCTAGGGCAATGTCAGGCACATGGCAAGCAGCCAACCTAAGTCCTTTTGTTGCAAAGACATTGATTGAGGCACAGAGGCAGAGTCCCCACTCTCACCTCCAATGCCTTTTCTGATTGGGGGCAAGTCACTTCCCTTTCCTTGGACTTTGATCTCCTTATCTCTAAAGTAAGAAGTTTGAACTTGAAGGATCTCCATATCTGATATTCACATAAAGTTTACTATGTGCTAGGCATTGTTCTAAGTGCTTTACATGTGCTAACTCATTTAGTTCTCACAACTACCCTCAGAGGCAGATACTCTCATGATCTCATTTTATAGACACAGGAAACCAAAGCACAGAGAGGTTCAATCACTTTCCCCAGGCCACACAGATAATAAGTAGCCTGGATTCAAAGCCAAGAAATCTGGTTCCAGAGTCCATGCTCTAACCATTGTACAGTACCTCCTCCTTAGTTTTCTTTTTAAGATAGATATACTATCTTTGTTCATTCTACAACCACAAACTGACCTTCTACTCTCTAGTTCTTCAATCAGGGTCTCCATGGTGTGGTAGAGACAGGGAACTGAATAACTGGATCAACCTGGGTGTCCTGCTGGAGGCCTGGGCTGGTGATGGTACAGGCACACCTGTCACACGTGTCCCCCAAAGTGGCCCTAAATTGGGTTTTTGGATTTTCCAATTTCCTGTTTTATATGGACTCACATTCTGTAACATGAGGTTCTTTGGCAGGAATTGGAACTTGGCACCTCTGCCCTGAGATCAGCCCAGTCCTGCCCTCTGTGGAGTAAGAAGTCTGTCCCCCACGGTTCAGGCTTCATTCAGGGGACACCATCATGGGCCTCCAGGTACCCCTGACCTCACAGCTCTGCAGCACCCTTCACAGGACTCACAACCCCACATGTATGTCCTGGTCACCCTCCTCCCTGGTCCCCGACCAGCCAGGGCTCCCCCCCCCCATCCTTCTGGCTCATCACACAGTCCGCCTCCGTGAGGCCGCTCCCGCCTCCCCCACCAGATGGGATCACTCTCTCCTAACCCTTCCCCCGCAGAGTTCAAGTTCCTAGCAGGCAAGAACACGTTTTATAGGCGACTTCCAAAGCACACAATGAAGCAGTTCCTGGCACAGAGGAGAAACTCTGAGGCACAGTAGAAAGTGCAGGATTGGCTGTAAAGCCCCGGTTTCAGCCTCCTTCGCCTCTATCTGATCCTGCCGTGATGCACGAAAAGTCATTAAAATACTTTGGGTGTTTGTTTCTTTGGATCACCACAGAATAGCGAGCAGTCTTGAGAAGGTCTAAGCAGGTCACTTCGGACACCCACCGCCACTCTCATTGTTCTGTTTCCTTCTCTGTGCGTGTGACTCACTCTTGTAGAAGCAAACATGCCGTAAATATCATTTTGTAACCTTTTTGGTAAAACATTAGTTTTATGAATAGGGTCCTTATGATACAACTCATTTTTTATAGGAGAATTTTAAAAAATGTGTATTGAGGAATAAATTACACTCAACAAATGTACCCATTTTAAATGTGTGGTCTGATGAATGTTGGCAACTGTATGCACTCACTGAACCCCTACCACCATTACAATGTAGCATATTTCAACCATCCCCAAGAGTTCCTGGATGCTCCTTTGAAGTCAGTCTCCTACCACCCTTGGACCCAGGAAACCACTGATCTACATACACCCTTTTTCTTATTCCCCCTGTGGTACAGGGGCTTGACCTTGCCCATGCCAGGCAAATGCTCTACCACTGAACCACACCCCCAGCACCTAGAGCCCAATCTTCAGTACCCACATAATAGTCCATCGATGGCATTTCCTTATTTTTGTGGTCATATCCTAATTGTTGAACATAGGATGACGTTTCATTTTTCCCTATAATAAATGACAATCCAATGAGCAATCTTTGCTCATACCTCTAATTATTTCCTTGGGATAAATGCCCAGATTTGGAATTGTTGGATCAAGGGGCAGGCACAAATATTAAGGTTGATGGTAAATATTTGTGCAAGTTACTTTTAATCTCTCTGAGTCTCGGTTTCCTCATTTGTAAAATAGGGATTAGAAATTCCAACCTCAAGGAGTGGTGAGGATTACATGAGGGAAGAAACAAGACACTTTGACTAACTAGCAAACCATCCACAAATACTTAGGATGCTGACTAGGAGGGTGAGCCTCAGGTCAGGTGCAGCTGGGTTTGAATAAGCCTCTGCCTCTTTTCTGGCTGTTGACCTTGAGTGAGCTATGCTTGGCAGGTCTCAATCTGTGCATTGTGAAGTGGGAATGGCAGTTCCATCTCCCCAGGGTTGTCACCAGGGCAGTACAATACCCCATGTAAAGAGCTTAGAATAACTCCTGGCTCATAGCTGCTCAATCATTTGCAGTTATTAGTTCCAGTCAGGGTTCTTGCTTATAAATAAACAAACAGACACCAATCTCTTTAACTTAAGGAGCATAGGAATGTACTGGAAGGATATTGGGTAGCTCATGGAGTCAACAGGAAGGCTACAGCCAGGTGTGGAAAATGGGCAGGTTCCAGGGTAGACAGGGCAGCTGAGAACACAGCCCAGTTCTTGCCCCCAGAGCTGTTGGCCTGCCCCAGGGTGCACTGCTGATCCTGGAGCCTTGTTTCTGAGGTTGCCACTGCCTACCTACAAGTGTGGTTGTGATCATTCTGGGATACCCTGTGTCTCTGTGACATTTGCTTCCAGATAGAAGCATCCAAATGTCTGAGTCCAGCACACAGGCCACAGCTCTGCTTGACAGCTTATGGATGAAAAGCTGCTGCTTTCTTTCAGCTCCTACAGACAGAGGAGGGCCCTTGCCTCTTCACAAGACCTGCACCATAAGGGAATCACCTAAGATAGGAAATGATGGGCTCAGGCACCAGATAGAAAAATGACTGGGGTCTACTTTGCCTTTATTTTTAATATTGCAATGAGTGAATGCGTATGGAGTGGATTGCACTTATTCTGCAAATACATGCTAAATGCTATAGGGCAAAATGTTGAAGAAACTTCTTCATGTATGCTTTGATAGAAGGTATATCAAGTTTGTACACTGAGATGATGTCATCCTTTCTTCCTGTGAAAATAGGTCCATACAACCTTCTGGGGGTATGTGTGTGTGTGTGTGTGTGTGTGTGTGTGTGTGTGTGTGTGTGAGAGAGAGAGAGAGAGAGAGAGAGAGAGAGGGAGGGAGGAGGGGGGATGCCTGGAATAGAGAAGGTAGAGAGAAAAGGTAGCATCTGTGATTTGCTGAAAAATAACACTCGTGATCAAATCCATAAGTTTTTTTCCTGTTGTTTCGATCTGACATGATTTCTTATTAGGAGGAGTCCAGAAAGTAGAATGAGGAGGCCAATCCAGCTGGCCACAGCCCAGGGTAATGTGAGGGCTGCTTAGATTTCCTGGGGAATCAGGTGGACACAGTCAACTGCTGTTATTTTTTTCTTCTGTTATTTATTTAAGCTATGATTTATTGAGTACTTAATCACATTGCCTTATTTAATTCTTGCCATCATTCAGTGATGAGGGAAGCTCAGAAGACATCTTATTTTTTCACGGTCATAGAGATCCTGAATGAAAATTTGGGGATGTGAAGTAGAATTTGCCTAGCTTTGAATTCAGGCATTTAGCTGCAAGTGCAGCAAAGCAAACAGCATGTACATGGCTGCAGGAGCTGGGGACAGGACCACGGTGTAGACAGACCTGCAGGCTGTTGGACGTAGCAATGGGACCAAAGGTGGGACGTGGCTTCTCTGGGAGCCAAGCTCTCCAAAAGTCAGCCCAGGCATCCTGAGAAGATTCCCAGGGCCCCAAGCTCAAAGAGGAGGAGCTCATCATAGATATTGAAAAACTTTTATTTTTTCTTTAAAAACTTATATAAAAACTTATTATAAAAAGTATATATCTACGTAGAAAAAAATCTGAAGTTTTCTACTTAGCCCTACCTCTCTCCCCCATCATTCCAGGCAACTGACATTATCAGCTTTTACATATCCTTCCAGAGTTCTTCCTGTACATTCAGACCTATGAGGAAGCATTCAGAGGTTCCTCTATGTATAACGTAATTTTTTATCATACTAAGTGCATTGTTTTACCATTAATTTGCTCACAATTCATTTTGGGGAATCTTTCCATGATGATACATGTAGTTTACATCATTTTTAACAGTTGCATAATTTTCCATAATGTGACTATTGTATGAATAGACCATAATTTACTTAACTATCATCTCTTAAAGATTTGGCTTGCTTTGCTATTATAAACAATGTTGCAACCGCCCACAAACGATTGTTGAGCTTCTGATGGTAAATGTAGATTAATGGTGTGTATAAGTGTGGCATCCTATTCCTGTGATTGGCAGGTTTCCCTCTGGAGAAAATGGTGGGTTTCACTTAGCTCAGGTTCTCCTCCATAAGCCACACCTGACAGCCCTCTCTTTTCAAGATGGTCACCTTTGCTCTCTACACACTGCAGTCATTGCTCTTGTGACTCTGAAGTGTTATTATTTATATTCATGCTTTTTCCACCAGGTTGTGGATTCTATGAAAGTAGGGGTTGTCTTTCTGAGGTTGCAGCCCAATGCCAGGCATGTGGTAGGATCCACAAATATTTGTAAGATTAAGTAGAATCCATGTGCTTAGCACTCCACCAACCCTCTCACTGATTGATAAAGCATGATTACTCTTTCTCCTTCTTGCGCTAAATCACACACATACATAGACCAACAACCCACAACGTAGCACAGAGAAACCAAACCCTCCTGTAAAATATTCAAATTCACTAATGATTAGAAAAGACGAGGATAATGTCCTTTTTTTCTCTTTGTCTGAAGAAGAGTGGCTGCTTACTCTCTGTATTAATTTCTGGGGGCTGCCTACTGTAACCAAGTACCGCACACTGGGGGGGGCTCAAACAACAGGGGTTTCTTGTCTACATCTTGGGAGGCTGGCAGTCTGAGATTGAGCTTTGGGAGGGGAAGAGGATCTGTTCCAGGCCAATCCCCTGCAGCTTGCAGATGGCCCTCTCCTCCCTGTGTCTCTTCCCTCTGTGCCTGTCTGTATCTAAGCTTCCATTTCTTATAAGACACCAGTCATACTGGACAGGGGCCCACCCTAAAGACTTCATTTTAACTTGATTATGTCTCTGTAGACCCCATCTTGAATGAGGGCACATTCCGAGGTGCTGATGCTTAGAACCTCAACGTATGAATTTTGGGGAGAGACACAATTCAAGCTACAGCACTCTGAAAAATCATTTTAAAAAATCACATCCAGGCCTGGATACAGTGGCACACACCTGTAATTCCAGCAACTAGGGAAGCTGAGACAGGAAGATTCCAAGTTTGAGGTTAGCCTCAGCAACTTAGCAAGACCCAATCTCAAAATAAAAAATAAAAAGGGCTAGGGATGTGGCTCAGTGGAGTAGCATGCCTAAGTCCAATCCCCAGTACAAAAAAAAAAAAAAAAAAAAAAAATCATGTTAGCAGGAATTATGAAAATAAAAAAGAAAGGTCTTCGGGTATGTGACTCACAGTGTACAAGGTTGGTGAGACATTCCCCCCTCACAGCAGGAAGTGGAGGATGAGCCACCCTTCTCCTGTTCTGACAACAGCGTCTGGAGTCCAAGTTCACTCCTGAGAGTAGCAGGTGCTCTTCTCCCTGCTAATTACACTGCTGGACTGCTACTCCCTGGGGCCTTTAAATACCTCTCTGATGATGTGGCATCTGAACTCCCGGGCTGATAAGTGTCTAGTTTTACTAGAGCTTGGTTCTCCAGGTACTTTTTCAACTTGGGATAAATGCAACAGCTTACCTATGCGTCATTCCTCCATACTTTATTTGGATGAGGCTCTGTGATGGAGCCCAGCTTTGTTCAAGGCAGACTCCTGCCCTAAGCCTGGTTTGTGAGCCCTCCTCTGTGGTCCCATCCTCCTTGGATTTCTCTGACCCAGCTCCAAAGCAGATGTGATTGTCACCCTATTCCTCTGTTTCTCCCACTGGCCTGTCATCACTCTGTCTTGTCCACTGTGTCCCCTTAACTGTTGATACGGGGACAGCTGATCCTTCTGGACTAGTCGGCAAATCCCAAACTGCTTGTGCCAGAAACCTGCCTCCCGAGACAGGTATGGTTTTGGCAAACTGGGTCAACTGTGAGGAAAGGGGGGCATTAGGGAGAAATTTGGGGCACAGAGAGGGAGTTGGTTGAGGGCTTCCCATGAGGGAATGCGGTTGGGAGTTTGAAGAGGAGAAAGCTGGTGGAAATAGAAGCATATGGCTCCCCAAAGGGGCCAATGGACCCATCCAGACACCTATTCATCTACTCACACATTCACTCATTCCCTCGCTCCATGGCTATTTCCAAGCATCTGCTACGTGGCAGTCTTTATACCAAGCACTAGGAACGACAAGGCAACCAAACAAGGTACCTGTCTTCATGGTGATGACACTTCAGTGTGGACACAAACAAAAGGCACATATAAAGGGCTGGGGCCGTAGTTCAGTGGCAGAGCACTTGCCTAGCTAGCGTGAGGCACTGAACTTGATGCTTAGCACCACATTAAAAAATAAATAAATAAAACAAGGCCATGCTGTTCATATACAACCTCAAAAAAATAAAATCAAAAGGCAAAGAAAGGAACTCGCAAATACGCGCTCCGTGAAGACACCTGAAACAGGCAGGCCGCTCTTTTGGAGGGGACGAGAAGGAAGGCTTCTGAGGAAAAAATATTTTTTTTTTTATTTACGTGGGAGAAAAAGCCACGTAGCTACTTGGGGAAGGGTATGCCAGCCAAGAGGGAGAAATAAACCAGGGCCCAAGACAAGAATGGACCAGCGAGGATGGCCATGGGAGAAGTCACTGAGGTGGCAGCAAAGGAAGTTGGCATCAAATGAGGACAACTTGAAGGCCCAACTCTTCTAGTCATGCTTTCTATTTACTTTTTTTTTTTTTTTTTTTTTGTACTGGGGATTGAACCCAAGGGCACTCAACCACTGAACTACATCATCTCCAGCCTTTTTTTTTTTTTTTTTTTTTTGGTATTTTATTTAGAGACCAGCTTTCACTGAGTTGCTCAGGCCCTCAGTAAGTTGCTGAGGCTGGCGTTGAACTCACAATCCTCCTGCCTCAGGCTCCCAAACTGCTGAAATTATAGGTATGCACCACCATGCCCAACACTCTATTTATTTTTTGTAGCTAACATTTATTGAGAGCTTAGTTGGGATGTGTAGATTGAGCATCCATAATCCAAAAACCCAAACTCCAAATTCTTCCAAAATCTGAGAATTCTTTCTTCTTCTTTTTTTTTTTTTTTTTAAGTGCAGACACTCAAAACGCTTTGGATTTTTCAAGCATTTTAGATTTAGGATTTTCTGACTGAGAATGGTCAATCAGTAAAATCTGTGCTGATATTATCTCTGAAATCGGGTACTCTTCTCTTCCCAAGCATTTCAGATGAGGGATCCTCAACCTGTATAAACTCATTTATTTCTCACAAAACACTATCAGGTAGGTATTCTTATCATCCCTATATGATAAGTGAAGAGAATGAGGCACAGGGATTAACCTTGCCCAAGCACACAGCTGGTAGGTGACAGAGCCTAGATCCGTGTTCCAAGCACAATGTTATCCTTGGATTAGAGTCTTTGTTTGGAGCAGCAATAAGCCACCCCCTCACCTGCACCTCCCCTGATGGTCCACAGAGCAGCCAGGATCCATCCCCTCCCTCTGCAAACATTGACCTCCATGTGTGCACAGAGCTGGGGGCACAGGAGAGTCATGCTGGGAAGACAGGTGAGAAAGAAGACAATTTCTGAATGGTTAGATCTACAAAAGAGAGAAGCACAAGAAGTCATGAGGACACAGAGGAGGGCCACACATCCACCCCTGGGGAGAAAGGTGACCCGGAATGAGGTCATCCTAGGGTCCAGGACAGCAGGCACCAATCAGCCTTTCTCCAGCTCCTCTCTCACTGGGAGAGCCTGGCCTGTGGCACAGACCACTGCTGTCCCAGCCTTTTCTACTTTCAACTGTCCATTAATCACCGATCACTTTCTTCCTGCCCTCACCCCCATCCTCACCCCAGCTGGGATCTCAAATGTTGGAATAGCTCAAAAGTCGTTCCTCTCCCCAAAGGAGAGGAGCCCTGGAGAGCTGCGGAAGTTTTGATGGATGTGTGTGAGGATTTATTCACCGGCTGGGCCAGGATTTGGGATGGGACAGCACCTTTTACAACACTCCCCCTTCCCCAAGTCACAGCATGAGGGCAGCTGTGGCAGGGTGATGAGGGGGTGGGGGAGAGCCATGCCTACTCCTGGAACTGGCCCTGGGAGGGAGAACAGCAGGCTGGCAGGAAGGAGCCTTGAGGCCTTGGAAGCACAAGAAAGGACAAACCAACAGCTGAGTGCAGGAAGACCCCCACAGCCTGGCTAGCCCCCAGGCCTTCTCTGCCAACGGTAAATCCTGGGGGGCTGCAGCCCACAAACTCTGGCCCTTACTTTCTTCCTCAAAGGGGAGAAAAAAATAAAAGGTGAGGAAGTGGCTTAGAAGACTGTTACAGTTTCAAAGGGGAAAAAAAGGAGTTGTTTTTGATGTCTACTCAGAGATAGAGCCAGGTCCCAGGGGGCTGAATTTGTGGTTCCAGTAAAAAATAGCAATGTTGACATGGAATTCTTGGATTGGCCTCATTTCGTTAAATACAAGCTGCCAAAACCAAATGGGAAATGAAGTTCAGCAGAGAAGTATGTGCTGACTCCCCCCACCCCCACCCCCCAAACTTGGCTTCTATCGCCAATCAGCACACCACTTAGGGTCCCTAACCAAAGTTCTAGCATCAGGGAATTTTGCTGGCAGGACCCCAAGTTCACAGGACATGCAGTTTGCTCCTGATGGACTGTCTCTCAGCAGGGCCAGCCTGAGCTCAGGGCCTTGTGGCTTTTCAAACTTTCCTTCTATAGAGGGAGAAAAAAGGATGAGACAGAGTGATGATTGCAACCAGACCAGCTGTCCTAATTAGGGGTTCCAGAACCTGGCTATCTCTAGGGAAGTCTCAGACTTCCAGTTCCTACTGATTGTGTAAGAGTGGTGCCTTAGGAGTCCACTTCCTACAGGCTGAATCCGGGGCTTAAGCCAGGTTCTTGTGCGTCAATCATAGAAGGCAAAGATCAGTTCCACTCCTATTTTACCACCTACCAGCTCTGTGGCCTCGAATGACTTGCTTAACCTCTCTGTGTCTTGGTTCTCTTGGCTGTTAAACAGAGACAAAATCTGTGCATTATTAGTTTCCTTAAGAGGATTAAATAAGAACATATGGACAAAGCTAAGGCATGGTGTTCATTCATAGGACCATTTGATAAATTGTGACCATTTAAAATCATTTTTATTATTAATATCAGTCAGCACATGTTCTTTTGATTATAATAAGCTAAAATAAAAATGAGAATCCAACTAGTTCAAGAAAAAAGTGATGGTGGCAGGAGGGGTGGTAGGTTACTTACAAGAATGCAAATGATCTTGTGAGGCGTGGGACAGGGGGTCTGGGGATAGGAATCAGGAGCTGAAAACCTGGAACTAAGATTCCTTACTCTCTAACCTAATGTGTCTTCCAGACCAACCCTGTCCAATAGGACCACCTGGGATGACCGAAATGTTCTATGCTGGCACAGTAGAACTGAAGAACTGAATTTTAATTTCTTTTTAAAAATATACTTAGTTGTCAATGAACTTTAATTTATTTATTTATGCATGGTGCTGAGAATTGAACCCAGTGCCAGGCAAGTGCTCTACCAGGGAGCCCCAGCCCCAGCCCTTAATTTCTAATATTATATACAAATTTAAGCACATTCACTAACTTCAATCTATTCATGGAAATGCTTATGTAAATAGAATTAAATCAGTACCCGTGGCTACTACACTGTCCAGCACAGTTCCAGACCTTTCTTTTCTCACTCTCCTCCTGCCTTAATTGTCTCACTTCATAAGCTCAGAGCCAGACGTTCTGGGTTTGGGTTCCATTTCCTCAGAGAGTGATTTGATGAATTTTTCAGGCCAGTCTATGTAGAACACATTTTGGGGTCAGGGAATTACTTCCAGGCCATGGGGTCATGATGTTTTATACGTTTTACACTCTTTCAACAAGAGCTGGGTGGGGATTCTTCCAGGAGAGGCTGAGTGGGGCAGGTAACTCTAAGTCATTGTGCACTTTTTTTTTTTTTTTTGGTACTGGGGATTGAACCCAGAGGCACTTTACCACTGAGCCACATTCCCAGCCCTTTTTATTGTTTATTTTGATTGCTAAGGCTGGCCTCAAACTCGTGATCCTCCTGCCTCAGTCTCCCAAGTTGCTGTGATAATAGGTACACCCCATCAGCCCTGGCAACCACCATGCTTTTTACCTCAGGAGAGCAGCGACCCACTGATTGCCCTCCTTGATGGGGTTTGGCCCAGGAACTGGAGCGCTAAGGACAGGAAGTGTGACCGTGCCTTTCCTCAGCTTCTGTGGTGACTCAAGCCCTGTTTGCGAGAAAGCCCAAAGATCCTGTGCTACCCAGTGAATCTGGGGGAAGCAGATAAGGCATGATCCATAGTCCACCTGGGTGCCCCGGGGTCCACATCTGAGCTCATGGGTGCTCCCACTTCAGCTGATGATGACAAGCCCCTGGAGAAAACATGGGGTTGAAAAGGGATGTTTTTGTTTTCCTCCAGATTTCTGCAGGCGCAGGGACTCAGCTTACAGAGAGAACAATGGCAGACCTGGAGACTGTGTCATCGTGGGCTACTGGGTCACCCTGTTGATTGAGCCTGACACGGCTTCCCGCTCTAGCAACTGACCAGCGCCGGCAAACAGCTGGTATGTCTAGTCTTTGTTTTTGAGGCCTTTTAATTGGGTTGCCCGATTCTATGAATCAATGGGTTGTTTAACTTATTAATCAAACATCAAATATTATTAAAGGGACAGCTACATGCCCCAAACGTCCACACGATACTTTTTAATGACTTCCCATCAGACATAGGATGATATACCAGCTTTAACCTGAAATACCGCTGCACTGCACCCTGGCACCTCCCAGACTTTACCCCTGGCTCAGCCTGCCATGGCCACCCTGGCCTTCCACAGCTTCTCTACACCAAGCCCCATCTCACATTTGCACTGGCAGGTGCTGCCCCCCAGAGTGTCCTTTTCCTAGATTTTTTTTATATGGTTGGCTCCTTGTTGTCCACAACACAGCCTCAGAGAGCACTTTCCTGATCATTCCAATGGCAAGTCTGTCCCCTGTCTCTCTGGATCAGGCCCACCTCCCTCTTCTTCCTCGTAGTGCCACAGGTTTGCTGGCTAACGTCTTATGGGTGGTGGCAGGATGGTTTACTTCCCAAGTACCACTTAACTTGGACTTTTTCTTGTTCACCTTACATATTTTCAACTTCTAGAACTGCACAATGCACAGACAGGTCCTCAGTTAAGGGTTAGTGAATGATTGACATCATGAGGGGATTGACAGATATTTCAGAGTTATTTGACAAAGATCCAGGGTTGCATGCCGTGTTGAGTTGTATGATCTAGATTTTTGTTTTTGAGCAGACCTAAGGAATTAGCCCTCTAACTTCCCTGAGTACAGGCTTTGGGTCTTTGGGGGTCCCAGTGTCTTCTGTTGTAAAATGGTGATGTCTCTATCCCAAACTGATGCAGCTATTCAAAAGTGTGTCTAACTCATTCTTTTAAAATGCATTAGGAAGACTAATTCTGGGGTGAGATCAAATCCAGATAGCCTGGACTCTCTCTTGGATATCTAGTTGCTTCCCCAACTTTAACAGTGGGATGTTTTTCTGGCTCCTCCAACTAAACATGTGAAAGTGAGCCCAGTATCGTGTATACACCTCCCCAAGCCAGCTCCCCATCCTGTTCCCTGCCTCCATGAACAGCACAGTTGTCCTCCCAGCAGAACAGCCAGGAACCCAGGCCTGATTCTCAATGCCCATTTCCCACTTTGTCTTCAGGTTGAGTTAGTTGTTCTACCTGTTGTCCAAATCTGTCCTCACCTCTGTCCATCTTACTACTACCATTTCCCAGGTCTCTTTTATGACTTGTTTAGATGACTGAAACAGCCTCCTGACTCACCTCCTTTCCTCTGTTCTTTCCTATTTCCAATCCATCCTCCATCCCACAAACATCACCCATTAAAATTTGAGTTCCATCATCTTTCCTTCCATGGGTCCCTGTTGTCCCTGAAAGTCAGAACTCCTAAACCTGGCTTGTGAGCCCTTAGCCTTGCTTATGTCACCAGCCTCGCTTCTAGAAACTTCTCCTTCTACTCCCTCCTCAGCTTCTTTGGGTTCCCCCAACTCTATGTGCTCCTCTCATCCTCATCACTGATACCCATGCTTTACTCTCTGCCCAGAACATTCTTTCTCTACTCTTAGCCTAAACATTTACTAGTTCCTTCAGTCTTTCCTACATCAAGGCTTCAGGTGTCCGGGTACAAGATAGGTGTTCCTACTTAGTGTACCATAAATAATTGTCCAACTAGTGCTGCTACTACTGTTAATGAACAAAGAAAGTTGTTATACTATAAGATAGCCACCCAGGACTTTTGACATAAGTATTTATATTTCTTTCTCATATAACAGACTGGAATTGGGGGCTGGGTGGGAGGTTATGTCTCCTTCTGTATTCTTATTTTACCACCCTCAGGGTGTGGCCCTTGTCACTATGGTCCCAGAGGGCTCACCACCACACCTAACATCCTGGATGGCATTAGAAGGAGAAGTGAAGAGAAAGTCCCTTCTCCTCCCACTTTAAGGGCATCTCCTGAGATAAAGCAGAGGAGAACAGAGAGGTCAACTTGCCAATATTTATGGCTAATGTTTATGACTAAATAAATGCTCTTTGCATTTGACCCTCTCAACTACCCTATGGAAATACTGTTATTATCTACCCCACCCTCATTTTTAAGTAGATGATGTTTTATCAACAAGCCAGCATTGCAAGTCTGAGAACTAATGGGAAGGGCTGCTAGCTTGGGCTCACCATGTGATGGCAACCCTTTCTTAGAAAGGTTTTCATGTGATATGCACATGACTTTCATGTTTGCTAACAAACACCAAGGAATTCCAGCACTTTGTGTTTTGTATAGCTGGGTTTTTTTAAATTAGATTTTATGTGATCCAAGTTGTATAAAGAGTTAAGCAGCTCTTTGGTTTTAAAAAAATGATGATTACCTTGATGTTCCCTATTCCATCCCCAAACCCACACCAGGCAATTCCCACAGGCCAGAGAACACCACCTTCAGTGCGTTAGCTGACTCCCTGCTGTCTAGCACTATGTTCTCAGCCCCATGCTTCGACAGCTACTTTGTGATTTCGGTTTTAAGCATGGCTTTGTACTATGGAGGATAAGGATTAAGCTTTGTCATCGACCTACCACCCATGTTCAACACACACACACACACACACACACACACGCACTATACACACATGTACACATACACTCTGCACACATTCTACACATGCACACATACATACTCTGCACACACACATCCTATACCCACACACCTGCACCCACCTACACACATGCCTTACACACATTACACCCACACACACTGCACACAACACAATTGCTGCACACATACATAAATACACACTCTGCACCCAACCACACACTCCCTATACATATCCTATGACCACACACCCTAAACCCACACACTCACACATACACACATATTCTGTACCCACACCCTATTCTCACACACCCTGCACACACACATCCTACACACACACACACACACACACACACCCCCCACACATACACATACCCTATACCCACACATATGCCTCCCTTTTCTGTTAGTATAGATAAAACTTAATTTTTGCCAGATCCTTATATTCACTGCTGTATCTTCTAGCCTGTTAATTTTTTTTACTTTACCTGCATAATTTTTTGTTGCCTCTGGAATAATTTTCTTAAAGTCTGCTTCATATTCTGTGCATTTACATCTAATTCCACCTCCCACATGTCTGTCGTTGTATGCTTTCCAAATACGTACACCAACTATATTTAGTTGGTATTCTATCAATTTCATCTTCCCGAAGCAATCTCTCTGGGATCTAATCAGCTCAGATCTGGACAGGTGGCCTCTGTGCCTGGTGCACAGCTGTCACCGGGCTCCCTGGCTCTCTCTTAGGTTGGAACTCCTTATTTCTGGGTCCCTTGCTCTCTTCTTGCTTGGATTGTTCTTTCATTTTGGAGCATGGGAAAGAGGACATGGGAAGGTTTTGTTTGTTTGTTTTGACCATCTGTGCACATGTTTAACCTGCCATCCTAGCCTCATGCACGAAGCAACCGAAGTTCAGGATTATTCAGCAAATTGAAAGTTTTTGAGTTGGTTCAGGAGGCTGCTTCTCCTACAGGCCCCCCATCACACTGTTTTCCCCTGCATCTTCTCTGTTGAGCCTTAAACTCCTTCAGAACAAGATGGAGTCTATCTGGTTCCCTTATGTATCTCTGGAGGCAGGTCCATCCTGGGTACCAGGCTGATGTTTCCTAAATGAAACCATTGGGTCTGATTCTGCAAAACCTGGCTTATTACACACATCAACATTTTGTTCCTAGCCTCCCAAACGCAGATGATCTGTACTTGCTGTAATTATTTCCCTCCCCCGCTGCTTCAGGTTCGTCATCTTAGGAGACAGATGGTCGTCTGTCTACACCTGAAAGAGCTCAAAAAAAATTCCATAGGAAGGTCTTGCTTTCACTCCTGAGTCACAGCACATTCATCCAAAGTTTATTTTTGTGAGATACACAATGGTATAATCACAAAATATTTTTTTTACTAAAAGAATAACTTTAGTGAAGGCAATGCTGTATTATGACTTTTTTTTCCTGTTTTTAGGGGACCTCATGGAAACTTAATAGAACAAAGAATTTATTTTTATTAGGTTAAATCCGTGTATAGGGCCCTGTTTGCTTGCTGCCCATTAAGTATGAATATCTCAACTTGGAAAAAAAAAAACACAACAACATTCTGATTAATAAAAAAAAAAAAAAAACAACCCGAAACAGATCCCTTTAGCTGGTGACTCTGTATTATGTTAAAACCTAATGTAACAAACACGGCTCCAGAGCCCTCCCCAGAACCCAAACCTACCACAACTAAAAATAGCCCTCCGTCTTTCCCTGAGACTCAAAAACAGGAACAGCACGACTTGTTTGCCTCATTAGGAACTCTGCACAGGGATCCAGCCCCTCTTGCAGCCTGGCTCCTACACACTTGAGCAAATTCTAATCAGCTGATTATATATCTAACAGGTCCAACCATAGGAAGCAAATTCTGCACAAACACGGCTGCCCCGGGTCTTCAAACAATGACTGTTCACCCAGGGGCTCAGGAGAGGGAATAATAACCAGAACTATCACTCAGGGGAGGCCTCAGTACGGTTCCAGGTTCTGTGGGCATAGAGCTGGGTACTCTATGTATGTTAACCCCTTCAGTACTCACCAGCTGGGAGGATGTCCTATTATCCTTGCTTTGTGGATTAAAGAACTGAGGCCTCAGGAGAGAAAAGAACTTGCCCACACTAACCCAAGATGGTGTAAGCATGGTACCCAAACCCAGCTGGGTTTGACTCTAATGAGCATCACACCAAATTATCTTATCTATACTTCTGTGGTGCCTGGCCAGGTGAGTTTGCTTCACCCAGAAGTAGAGGGTGATGGAGGAATGCACTCTGATTTCTATTGGCCCATGAGGATAAAGGCAGGAATGACACACTATCAGAGTTGAGGGGGATGTGGAGATCCTCAGTCTTACAGCATCTCTCCTGCTGCAGATCTGACAAGCTCCCACCCAACTCCATGAGAAAATCACAGACAAAGGCTTTGGAGTTTATTAGGCCTCCTGTCTTAGCTTCCCCATTCATTAATTTCAAAATATTGGACAACAGCCGGGTGCAGTGGCGCACACCTGTCATCCCAGTAACTCGGGAGAAGGATCGTGAGTTCAAAGCCAGTCTCAGCAATTTAGTGAGGCCCTAAGCAACTCATTGAGACCCTGTCTCTAAATAAAATACAAAAATGGGCTGAGGGTGTGGCTTGGTGGTTAAGCACCCCAGGGTTCAATCTCTGCTACAAAAACAAAACAAAACAATTAGACAACACTGATAGTAAGATATAGGTGACTAGTGCTCTCCAAGTGCTGAGCATGAACAAACACTTCTCTCTGCATGGTCCCTGCAATCCTAATGACAGCCCTAGAGAGTACATCGTTGCCATCATTTTGCAGAGGAAGACCCCAATGCTTGGGATAGTAAATAAAGCACCAGCTAACTGTGCCAGACAAACCCATGGCTTCTCTGGAATTAAATATCCCTGACTCAGATGCCAATTTTTACTGTATGGCTCTGGGCCAGTTTCTTACTCCTCTGATTCTGTTTCTGCTCCACTAAATGGGGATAATTATACAGAATTTGCAGGATTGTTGTGAGGATGAAATGAGACAACCTTTTGCAATAGGCATCTAATAATAGTTCCTTGAACCTTCCCCCTTTCTAAAAGAGCTCAGTCCATTCTTAGTTCAAATTATTTGAAAGACCTTGTAATATTACATCTGAAAATTTTGTCTTGATTGCATGGGCCTCCTCTCATGCAAGAATCTAGCTAAGGACAGATTCTGCATTTTGGAGCATGGAGTACTTAGTTTATAATTCATTCATTCTACAAGTATGTTTTGAGTGCTAGGTATTCTAGGCTAGTGACAATGACATATAGCTTAGTGGGAAGAAAGAGCGTTGGGGCGGAGGTTAGAGGCAGATTCTAAGTAAGACATTCAAATATCTTAAACAAATAAGTATGCAAATATCAGGTTACATTTTTTTCTTTAGTAACTCTGAATAACATTGATCAAGATAGTGTGATAGCAAATTACATGCGTGTGGTGGTGATGGTAGTGGGTGAGGCTTTAGACGGAATGGTGAGGAAAGGCTTCTCTGAGGATGTGACATAGGCTGAGACTCAGGAAGGATCCTTCCAAGCAGAGGTCTATAGGAAGAAGCTATAGCAAAGGCCCCATGATAGAGACAACCTTCCAAGTCTAGAGGACAAAGGAGGTGAGCATGAGTGGTGTAGGGTAAGTGGGAGGGGAGGAGACAGTGGACAGGGAAAGCTAGAACAAGAATTATGGTTTTTCATCTAAGTCAGGTGGGAAGACATAAGGAAGAAGGTGACATGGAATACTCGACTCTTTTCAGAGATAATCCTGGCAGGTAAATAGAGAACAGTGTGGAGGGCAGGAGCCGGGGGATGGGGAGAGAGTCTAATTAGAAGCCTTTTTCAGGTCTCCTGGCACAAAATGCTGGGGACTTGGTTGGGAATACAAGTGGAGTAAAAAGTGAATGGATTCTGGAAGGAAGTTGCTGATGGGGACAAAGGAAGGAAGGAAATCAGGTCACTCCAAGGTTTCAGGTTGGAACAACTCAGTGAGTGATGATGTCACTTTTTTTTTTTTTTTAATCAGGGAACCTGGTGGTATTCAAGCTGTCAGGGGAATGGAGTCAAGCTTGCATCATGTTAAGTTTGGTTCAGCCATTTGAAGGTATCAATGAGGCAGCTGGATAGAGTTGGGAAATCGACTGAGAGGCCATGACTGGAGATATAATTTGGGAATCATAGGTTTAAATTGGCACTGAAACTGTGGGACTAAATTAGATCACAAAGGAAAGAAGGAAGGTATTCTAGAATAGAGAATTCCAATATTTAAAGTCAAAGAGGAGAAAGATCCAGCAGAGGAAATAAAGAAGGATCTGCCAGGGAGGTAGGGTAGGGCCAAGACAGTTTGACATCTGATATCCCAGATGTCAAAAGAAAAAAAAAATCTTTCCAGAAGGAGAGTCAGCCATATTTGAAATGTGGCTGTGAAGTTCTGGTAAGAATGACAAAGTGACCATTGGAGGCCACTGGCCACTTTCCCAAGAGGCATCACTGCAGAGAAGGAGAGACAAGCTCAGAAAGAACCAGTGGGGATGAGAACAGGCAAGGAAGAGCAGGAGGCAGCCCTAGACAACCGCTCACCATGTTGGTCAGGAAAGGAAACGGAGCTTTAGACCAGCAGTGAGAGGGGAATATGGGGCTGAGCAACGTTCACTCGTTTCTGGTTTGGCACTGCTTCATGTTTGTGGTTCTGGGGGTGGAAGCCAGAGGAGAGAGAAGGTGTGAACAGTAGTAGAGAGGAGAAGTCAAGATAGTGGAGAAGTGTCACAAGGCAGAGGGAAGTGTGCACTAGGGATTTGAGACCATAAATGTAACAGGAACCCAATCCTGGTAGTCAGAGGATTCTGTAAGAACACACAGCTGCTTGGGTACAGATGAGAGAGCTGCAAAGTTGGAGCTTGGCAGGGAAGTTTGTTGGAGGTGGGTTGCAGGACTGTCTCTAAGAAAAAACTGTAAGACGGGTGCGGTGGCACCCTCCTGTAATTCCAGTGGCTCAGGTGGCTGAGGCAGGAGGATCGAAAGTTCAAAGCCAGCCTCCGCAATTTAAGGAGGCCTAAAGCAACTTAGTAAGACCCTGTCTCAAAATGAAAAAAAAAAAAAAATAAGAAGGGCTGGGGATGTAGCTCAGAGGTAAAGTGACTCTGGGTTCAATTTCCAGTACCCCCCCCTAAAAAAAAAATGTATCTCTAAGCTGAGATGGAAGTGAGTTGACCGATGAGAACACAGCCAGTTGATAGAGTTGCAGGTCTCCCTGAGGTTGGAAACATACTGGGCTGGAGGAACAGAGAGAGTGAGCTGGAAGCAGAGACTGGGATGCTTGAGATTGCAATTTGGGAGATGGTACATTTAATGGGAATCCATTATGGAAGGTTGAGAGCAAGGACCAGGACAGCTGGAGGTGGGCTGGGGAAACCAGCAGCATTCCTATCAGTGAATTGAAGAACAAGGAGCCAGGATATCAGCTGGATCAGCCTCCTGAGTTTTGAAGTAGCCAAGAATGGTGGCAGTGGAAGGAAACAAGGGGATATTAGGGGTCACCAGTGAAAGGAGAAAGACAGGGTGGGCAGGAGGGGGCAGCCACCTGAGGAGACTGATGGGGAAATAAAGTCTGTGACATAAAAATAAAAGGAAGGGGAACTGAAGGAGAAGAGAGTCAAAGGCTTGGAATGCAATAGGAAATGAGGCACACACCAATCCTGTCACATGGCACAGGGGCATGGTATGAGGGGAAAATAAGGGGACCTGTTTTTACATAGCTGAAGCAGAAGCAAGTTTTGTTTTTGTTTTTGTTTTGTTTTTTTAGAGAGAGTGAGGAGAGGGAGAGAGAGAGAATTTTAATATTTTATTTCTTAGTTTTCGGCAGACACAACATCTTTGTTTGTACGTGGTGCTGAGGATAGAACCCCAGCCGCACACATGCCAGGTGAGCGCGCTACCGCTTGAGCCACATCCCTAGCCTGAGAAGCAAGTTTTATAGCAAATCTCAGCACTAGTCAGTGCAAGGAGTAAGCAAACATTCAGAGAAGGGGTTGAGGACAGAGGAGGGGAAGCTGCTGATAGGACGGGTCAGGGTAGGGGAGCGATAGGCCAGATTAATGATGTGCAGAGCTCCCTTGGGGCTGAGGGCTGGGGCAATGGTGGATGTCTTGGGAGAGAGGCTTGACCTTCTAGAGGTGACTGAGGTGAAAAGGGTGATGGGAAATGATAGGATCAGTGTTGATGATCTCATAAGGATCTGGTTTTGTTGGAGGAAAATTTAAATAAATCTGTTCCTTTCACTTTAATTAAAACCCTTTAATAGCTTTTCATTGCTCTTGGATCAAGGCCAGACTCCTTAGCATCTTGAACAATGTCAGGCCTGGCTGGTCCCTCTGGCCTCTGAGCCTTTCCTCAGAGTCCGCCAAGGCATCCAACTGAAGGTGACGTTTCCTCACATGAAAGATGGGGCATATAATAGTACATACCTTCAAGGATTGTATAGATGCCACAGCATGCAGATCACTGTCACCTGGGCTACTTGTAATTATTATTCCCTCCACATGTCATTCCTTTGGCCTAGAATACTTAGGCCAACCTTGCTTCCCCCAAACTCACCCTCCCCTCCACCTACCTCCTTCAAGAGTCCCCTGAGACATCTGCAGAAAGCTTTCCCTGGTGACCCCCAGAGGAATCACAGGCTCCATGGCTGTGGCCTTGTGGATGCCTGATCCACCATGATAATTATTCTTGCCTGTCAGGGCATGCCATTCTTCTTAGTACACAGCAGGTACTTATAAGTGTTTGTTGAATGAGACACTGAGTGGGCAACTCCTCCAGGGGAGGGGGCTCCAGGATGACAGAGTGAGTGGATCTGTAGACATTGGTGGGGCACAGGAAACAAGGCTTCTTACCCACATCAGCCTTGGCCTGGAGTAGGTGCAGAACTAGACACCTTCCCCTGTCTAGGTGCAGAACTAGCTTACCTTAGGGGGACTTTGCTGCTTCTATCGCTTCTTTTAAAAAACGGGATTTTGGCTTAAAAGAAAAAAATATTCTAATCCAGAAAAATATGAAAATCATTGGTCCAGGTACTCTGTGAACTCTCCTCTAGCTCAGGAGCTGGCACTAAGCTCAGCAGCACCCAGGCTTTGAGTACAAAGACCCTGAGGAATAGCATTTGTTCTTTTAGGACGGATTGATTCAGATATTGACCGAAGTTTGACCACTCAACCAAAATAAGTTTTGTTCATCTGTAAGCATGTAAAACACAGTGCATGCTTCTGTGAAACTAGGTTTTCAGCTCATGAACCCCATTTACTGCACAAGCGCACATGGATTCAGACCTGCCCGCAATGTCCTTAGATGGCCCCAGGGCAGTGCCCCGTGCTGGGAACCAGGAGTCAGCCCTGTCCTGAGGTTCTAAAGACTGCAGTTTTCTATTCTCCAAAGCAGAACAAAAGCCTAAGGCCAATTCCGAGGCCTGGCCATGAGAATATTAGTTGCCTCTAAAATTTTGGCTCAGACGGAACACCTCGATCTGACCTCTGAGGCCACTGAGGTGCCGCCTGCCGCCTGCCGCCCTGGCAATGGCTTGTTGCAACAGGCCTGGAAGGGAGCAGAACCACCGCAGCCCAAGTGCAGACAGGCGCCGTCTGAGCCAGGGTCAGGTTTCTGTTACAGAGGAGCAGCACCTGGGATGAAAAAAAACCCCAACAGTCTCTTCCTAATGGGCCTCAGTCGTGGTGTTGGTTTAACAACTGGCTGCTTTTTGATACACATCAGTCGCCTCCAGCAGAGGGAGGAGATGGGCCAGGTGAAGGCATACGTCCAATCCCCCTCACCTTGCTACCTGGAGCTAAGCTGTGATGAAAGCAGGACTTGAACCAATTCTGCCAGACTTGTGTTCGTTAGCAAGTTAGGTGCAAAAAACCGAGATCAGTTCTTTCAAGTGTGTGGGGTAAGAGCAGAGAGCCCTGTAAGGAGCCTGCAGGGAAGATTCGGCAAAGAGCAGCCCACCCCAGGTCCATGTCAAGTACAGAAAATCGGTGGGAAGAGGTGGGATCACCGACCCAGGGTGGGTGGGGGGGTCTCAGGACCTCCAGGGCTGCCCTGGGGGCACATGGCTGCCCAATTTGCTGGTTCTCAAGTCTTGTTTGTCAAGAAAGCTGCACCTTGGAGCCCCTTCTCCAGCATGAATAATTATTTTTGACATCGTTGAAGATAATTAACAAAAACCCTAGTGTAGATTTCTGTATCCGAAAAGCGTAAGCAATCTTTCTAAAGTGTGGATTTCTGAGGGGAGCACTTTGAATATTACCTAACTGCCCTGAGGGCGGAGATGAAAGTGAAGGTAGACACATGTTTTATGCTTTTTACAAAGGCCTATTTTTAAGCAAATTGTCAGGCATGCAAAATAGTGTAAACACAAAGATGAAAGGAGCCAAGGCACTCCTGGCCCAATGGGTTTGTTCACTCATTTATTTATCTATTCACATGGGCGGTGCTGGAAGACTGTATCCAGGCTGTGCCAGGCTGTGTTCTAGGACTTGAGATCAGAGTGGGGGAGCAGGAAATAAAGTCCTTGCCATTCTTGAGCTTCAATTCCATTAGGAGAGGCTGGTGATCAATAAAACATAAATAAATTGGCTACTGTCTGGTGAAGCTGGCCCCTATAGGAAAAACACAGCTGTACCAGGGACTAGCACATCTCTGTTCAGTAGAAACATAATGAAAGCCACGTATGTAATTTTAAATTAAATGAGATAATATATGCAAAAACACCAGGTAGTCCTAGCAGCCCATTTTAAAAGGGTGAAGAGAAACAGTTATAATTAATTTTATTGAAATATTTTATTTAACTTAATACTGTTATGCTCGAATTTGGGACCCCCAAAAGACCACCAGAGACCAAGATCGATGTAAGCAGCAAAGAGGTGTTTATGGCGAGCTAGCTCGGTCCGGTCCTCCGCACGCACACAGCACCTGGTGATGCTGAGAGACCCCGAGCCCAGGGTTTGCAGCAGTTTTATACACTCTTTGGGGAAGGCAGGGACTTCACATACATCATAGCATTTCTTAGCAAATCATCACACACCGCGGGAAAATCATAAAACAATTCTAAAACAAGATTAGCACATTCACTGGTGGGAACAAGTTGGATAGGGGTGATTGGTTACTACAGAGGGGGATGCGTTTGAACTGATTGGTTTAAGCCAAGAGGGGAATACGTGCTGAACTACATGGTTTCCCAACTTGTTATCAACCACCATAAACTACTGGGAGTGTCATCTGGCATCCCAGGTATTTCCCTGTCTCATGCTGATTGGTGGCTGCTAGGTGGTTGCTATGGGTCCCCACCTATAGCCTGACTTGAGTCAGGGACACCTGGTACAGCAGATCTCTCCTGTTATTTGTAGATAAACAACTTAGCAGGGTGAGAATGTGCCTAGGAGTGCTCTGTGGGTCTTTCCAAGAACAATGGTCATGCCCCTTCCTTGGACAGGCTTTGCTCTGAGGTAGAGGTTGGTTTTTCAATACAGTATATTCAAAATTATATTTCAATTGTATATATATATATATATATATATATATATATATATATACACACACACACACACACATATACACATACAATTATTAGTGACATATTTTATATTATTTTTTGAACAAAGTCTTTGAAATTTATTCTTACCACACTTACAACTGATCTTAGTTTGGACTACCCACATTTCAAGTGCTCAATGGCACAAGTGACCAGAGGCTACTTATATCGGTCAGCACAGAGTTGGCAAGTGAAAGGACAATGGTTGTATTTTAAGTAGTGTGGCCAGAGATTGTGTGTCTGAGGAGAAGACTCTCAAATGCAGACTGAAGTGAAGTTCTGCAGCCAAACTTAGGGTAGCTGGAGAAGACAGACTATCAAGAACAAAGGCTGTGAAGTAGGAATAAGTATGGTGAAACAGATAAACAACCAGAAGACCAATTGTGACTCAACTGGCAGGTGCCTTTCGTCCCTCACCTTTCTCCTTGGAAGGCAGATACAGAGCCTGGAGTGCAACAGCCATTTTTTAACCCTGAGAAAAAGCCTAGGCTCTGGAGTGAGACTGTCCCAGTCAAATCCCAGGTCTGCCTTTGCTATTTCATTGCTTCTCAAACTGTATATATCATAGGAACAATTGTTTCATCCTATTTCAGAACAATATCTTTGAAATGAAAACCAAGGGAATTAATCATAGAGAATGAAATAAAAAGAAACAAACATATAAAATATAAGATCCACTTAAAAAAAACTTTATTCAACAGACCAAAAAAATGTTGTCTATCAAATTTCTACAAAACACTTAAACTCATTTGCCATGCTCATTTTGTGTCAGGCCACTGACAAGGACAACACTTCTGCTAGCAGAGTTGGAAATTTCATAGGTTAATTTTTAACCCATCTAAGCCTTGGTATCCTTATTTGCAAATGAAGTTGATATTAGTACCTCTCATGCTCTTTTCTCTATGGATTAAACAAAATAGCCCATGTAAAAGCAAGCTTAGCATTGTCAGTAAATGTTAGCTATTACTAGTTACCACATGCTTATCCCCCCAATTTGCTGCATGCAAGCCCTGTTAAGAATAGGGACAACTGTGGCCAGCTCTCTATGGTGGCTGGAGAGCAGATAGTCAATAAATAACTGCAGAATTCTTTTTTTTAATATTTTTTAGTTGAAGTTGTCAATGATCCTTTATTTTATTCATTTATTTTATGTGGTATGAGGAATCCAGTGCCTCACAAATGCTAGGCAAGAACTCCACCACTGAGCTACATCTCCTGCCTCATAACTGCAGAATTCTTTGAAAAAAAGAAATGCTTTAAAATCTTCAGGTGAAAGGCATTTGGAAATAACAACCCTCATCCTTTTCTTTCATTCATTCGTTCATTCTTCACTCAGTGTAACATAATGAAATGAATAGCAGCTTTGGATAAAGACTAAGTTCAAATCTAATTTCTTCCACTCATTAGTTTCAGCAAGTCACTTTAGCTCTTTGAACTTCAGTTTTAACATCTGAAAAACACATAATAGTCACCCCGAGTGAGGATTAAATGAGATAATATATGCAAAACACTAGGTAGTCCATAAATGGAAGCCCTTGTTCCTGCTCTGCAGAGTGCCAGTTAATGCAGATCACTGTACTAGGCACTGACTAGGATGGAGGCCTGGAATTTCAGGCTGGGTGAGCATTCCTGAACCTTTTCTTGGCAGCGCTGGAAGATCAGGCATCTGGTAGCAAACGGGCACCAGTGTTTGACAGAGACATACAAATGGAGCCTCACCCATCAGGCTCTGCTCTTGCCCCACCCTGCCTGGAGGCCAAACACTCCCAAGGACTGTGGGTGGTGAGAGGTATCTGCTTTGAAGTCAGCAATTGCACCCAAAGTCCTCTTTGCCTTTAAAACAGCCCAAATCTAACCCCAACAATAAACCTTCCTGTGCGGCCTGCCACACTAGATAAAATCTGACAGTGCTCCCTACTTTTGGGGGGGCCCAAGGTGCAGAAACCCTTTTTTATAATGCAAATTCTTGAGGGAGATCTTAGGGCATTTGGGTCATTATACCCCTTAACTCTCTCAAGTTTATGTGCCACACTATTTCACTTGACACAACACTTCTCAGATGTAGATTATTTTTTTTTATTAGATTATTTTTTAAATTGTGGTAAAATACTCTTCACATAAAGTTTACCACCTTAACCATTTGAAAGTGCACAGTTCATTGTGAACGGAGCTGATGGTAAAGTGTAAGTATATTCACTGTCATGATCATCCATCTCCAAAACTCTTTGCATCTTGCAAAACTGAAACCTGCTTTTTAAACCACAACTTGTCTTTCTCCAATTCCAACAGCCCCTGGCAATCACCACTGTGCTTTCTGTTTATGAATCCAACAATTCTAGGTCCCTCCTGTAAGTGGAATCGTGTAATATTTGTCCTTTTGTGACTGGTCATACAGGGCATCAGAGTGTCCAGGGTAAAGGACAGCACCAGACCTGGGAGAGTCCATCAGAAGCTTAATGTCTGCAAGATTCATCCATAGTGTAGCATATATCAGAATTTCCTTCCTTTATAAGGCTCAATACTATTGCACTGTATGTATATACCATCTTTGGTTTATTCATTCATCCATTGACAGACACTTAGGTTGCTTTTCTTTTGGCTATTGCAAATAATGCCTCTATGAACATGGGTGTATAAATATTTCTTTGAGAAACTGCTTTCAAATCTTTTGAGTATATATGCAGAAGTTCAATTGCTGGATCATAGTAATTCTATTTTTTTTAATGTTTCAAAAGTCCGCTACACTGTTTTCCATAGTGGCTGCATCATTTTACATCCCCAGTAACAGGGTTCAGGGACCCCAGCTCCTCCTCATCCTCACCAATACTAGTTTTTTTTTTAATAGTAGCCATTCATTTGGGAGTGAGGTGGATATCTCATTTCAGTTTTGGTTTTATGGTTTATTGATTTTTAGTCATCACTTTACAGAAGAGGGAACTGCAACTTAGAAACAGGAGGTAACTTGCTCAAGACCACCCAGCTGATCTGAAGAGTGCAGCCTGCATGCTCTGTCCCACTCTTAAGGCAGTTCTGCAGCTGAGCAGCCTCAGAATGTGGCCCCTCCTGCATCCAAGCACTTCTGCCCCATGTCTCCAGCCAGGCTTGTTCCACTTATGGCCTTCTATACGTGTCCATCAAGGCAGCGTGGTGGAATGGGTGAGTGCCAGAGCCCTGGAGCCTTTCCTGTGTTCTGAGCTAGTGGGGTGACTCAGCCACTCACTGGCTGTCAGATGGAGTGGAGTGAAGTCACATGACTCTGCTTTGCCTCATATTCTTCAACAGAAAAAAAAGTGCTTGGTAAGAGCTCCCACCTTGAGGGGTTTGCTGTGAGAATGTGTGGGAGCACATGCAAAGAGACTGCAGCACAGGCCCCTGCACACAAAGAGTCTCAGGGAACATTGGGCCTCAGAGTGTCCAGGGTAAAGGGCAGCAGCAGGCCTGGGAGAGTGCATCAGAAGCCCAGGTCAGTGTCCTTGCCCTCCTGCAGCTCATGGCCCAGTGGGGGAGACAGAGGTTAACCAAATATTTACACCAACCTGGGCTCAGTGGCAGTGCTGAGAAGTACTGAGAAGTGCCCGGTGAGAACCAGTTTTTCAATCTCTGGGAACAGACTCTTCCCCTATTTTCACTCCTGCCAGGCTTTCGTTTATATAAAAGGCAAAACAGCACCTCTGGCCCTATATATGGAATTGAAGAAAAGTCAGAAGTCTTGCTTTAGCATTTATACTTTAAAAAAAAATTTTTTTTAATTGACCATGAACACATTACCTTTGTTTTACTAATTTATTTATTTTATGTAGTGCTGAGGATCAAACCCAGTGCCTCACATGTGCAAGGCAAGTGCTCTACCACTGAGCCACAACCCCAGCCCCCCCTTTTTTTTAAATTGAGGTCCAACCCAGGGGTGCTTTCCTACTGAGCTACAGCCCTTTCTTAATAGGCTTTTTTAAAAAATAATTTGTCATTGTTGATGGACACAATACCTTTATCTAATTTATTTATTTATATGTGGTGCTGAGGATCCAACCCAGGGCCTCACGCATGCAAGGCAAGCGCTTTACCACTGAGCCACAACCTCAACCTCAGCCCTAGCCCTTTTTTATTTTTTATTTTGAGACAGGGTTTTGCTAAGAAGCTGAGGCTGGTTTTGAACTTAGAGCCTCCTGCCTCAGCTTCCCAAGTCACTGGGATTACAAGTGTGTGCCATTGCGCCTGGCCTGTATACTTTAAAATTCTCAACTCCTCCTGGCTAATTCAGGGTGCTCTAAACTAATACTCCCCCATGATTCTTAGAGTAAAAAACTGTGAGCTGTGATTTTTTTTTTCCATTTTTAAAAAACACTCAAGTACTACCTTTTAATAGAAACAAGGTATCAAGGGAGGATTTAAGTTTATGGAGACTCTTCCCCTGCACACACCAGCTCTGTGAGGGCAGAACCATATCTGTGTGGCCCAGCTTTGCACACTCAGTAGCACAGTGCCATCTCCCCTGGCCATAGGAAAAAGTGCAATAGGTGTGCTTGAAACAAAAGCGTTCAGTTCAACGAATATTTCAAGCACCTATTATATGCATGGCAGTACTCATATTGATTAACATTAATCAAAATATCCATTTATTTTGGTACAAGTCCCCAACATAAATCTAAGCCTTACAAGTATTACCATCTTAGGGCAAATGAAGAACCTAGAAATGGAGGAATGAGGATTTGGACCTAGGTCCCCGTGCCATCCACACTGTTCTACTTGTTTGACCTCTGACCTCTGTCCATTGACCTTTCCCTTCTGTCAATCAGCTTATAGAGGTGTGTGCATCCCCCCCCCCCCGCCCCTCCATTCATTGAAGTATCACAGAATTCTAGGGCTGGAGGAAAATGTGGGAGATTCTTCTCCCGGTGCTGAAGGCTTGGGTGGAGTTTGCCGCAGCTCCTCCCAGGACCTCTAACTAGCCCTTTGCTAAGTACAAGGCGCAGAATCTGCCCCCCCTGCCCGCCTGCCTACCCGCCTGCAGTCATTGCTGGCCTTGCTAATTAGTTCCTCTTTCATCTACTGAGCTCCAAGAGCTTTTCCCCATATTAGCTTGTTAATCCTAGCCCCATCCTCTGATGCAGATGACAAGCATAATTAGTCCTAGTCAGGAGACAAAACAGCCAGGAGACAGTGGCAGAGCCAGAGGAAAAACACTGGATAGCTTATTCCTCCTTCTCTCCTGGCTCGCCTCTCTTGCTGAAAGAAATGTTTTCAGCTTTGCCTTGGATTGGCTCTGCCTGCCTTTTGGTATCCCAATTCTGAAAATATAGTGTAGTCAGTTTGAATGTTAATGCACAAATTCAGGCGCACAAACATATCATGTTGCTTTCTTTGCAACCATCAGCTCAGCTCAATCTAATGTGGACGCTCCATTCTCTAGGCTGAGGCAAGAGTTGATCTCAGCCTTGATGGATGCTAACTGTATTTACCCCATGCCTCCCGAAGCAACATTATTTCTAGGGTCCATAAGTAGAGAAAAAGTCCTCAGCTTTTGCTGCAGTTGTGGATTCACACTTCAGGGCCAGGGCTCTACTGCAGGAGAATTCAGCCTTGCCTGGTGGGTGTCCATGGCCACTCCACAATGCAATGAGGAAGTAAGGTTTGGGTCCTGCTTGGTGGCACCCTCAAACTTTTGTCACCTCTTGACCTCAGAGAATCCATATCTCCCATAGAGGACTCTCTCCTACCCTCCAGGACCTACTGACCATCTCCTTAATAAATTGGCTCTTACAAAAGCCTGAAAAGAAATTGTCTCCTAGAACCTTAGGTTCTGCAGATGCCCTGGAGGAAGAGGAAACAAGGGTCCTTGAGGATCCTCTTGAGATGTGCGTGTCAGTGTAGGAGAGGACAAAACCCCAGACCTCATGCTCTTTTTAATTCTACAGCAGAGAAAACAGAACACAGTTAACATCCCTTAAGTTTCCACACTATCCAAGCAGTGTTCTCAATGAGGAAATAAGGTGTGTTAGTTTGCTAGGTATCACAAAAAGTACCGCAAACTAGGTGGCTTAATATCTCCCAATGCGGGAGGCCAGAAATCAAGATTGAGGTGTTGGACAGGCTTGCTTTCCCCTGAGGCCTCTCTCCCAGGCTTGCTGACAGCCTCCCTTCTCTCTGTGTGTCCTCACGTGACCTTTTCTGTGCATACATGCATCCTCGGTGTCTCTTCCTTTTCTTATAAACACACCAGTTGTGTTGGATTAGAGCCCACCCTGAAGGCCTCATTTAACTTAATCGCTTCTTTAAAGACGGCACCTCCAAATACATTACATTCTAAGGTTCTGGGAGTTACAAATGGGGAGGGGCACAGTTCAGCTCCTAACACAAAAGTTGACTCTATTTTATTTTTAAAAAACTCACCAGTCTACCCCTTTGCCTTTGGTAAACAGTAACCACTTTCTCCCAGGCTTTGGAGTCCATAGATCTGGATTCCAATTCCTGCTAGGTGACATTAGGCAAATTATTTAGAGTCTCTGGGCTTCAGTAGCCTCACCTGTAAAATGGAGATAATACTAGTGTAACCAGAAGGTGCTGCACGGATCTGATGAGATCTTTTTGGTAGAACACTTAGCACCCATGAGGAAACATAGTAAGTGCTCCAAAATGAAAGCTGTCCCCTCCCAGCCTCCCTGTCCATTCCAAATCGAGTCTTTGTACAGAGGTAGCAATCTCCCTGATGCTTCAAGCTTGGGATGGGGTCATCTTGATATTTCCCCAATCATGATGCTTAGCATACTGTACTGTGAAGTTCAGCTAAAGTATCTCTGTGTTTGGAAATGACCAAGAAGCAGATACCAGACTCACTCTTTCCTCACAGCTGACGGTTGAATGAGCATTTGATTATTATTGACTGCTAGGCAAATGTTCTAGGGGAGGATGGAGGTGGGGTTGTGGGGAAGCAGGGAAGCCTCTGAGCAGGGTTTCTCCACCTTGGCTCTCCACATTTGTGCCAGATATTTCTTTGTTGTGGGCATGGTCTGTGCACTGAAGGTGCCTCAGCAGCAGCCCTGGCCTCTAGTCACTAGATGCTGGTGGCACCTGCTCAGCTGCAACCACTAGTAATGCATCCAGACATGGCCAAATATGCGCTGGGGGACAAAGTAGCCCCAACTAAGAATCACTAAGTTAGAGGGATTCTAGGGCTTACGTCAGTGGTTCTCAAACTAATATGCATTGGAACCTCCTGCATTAGAATCTCAGAAGCACAGGTGGCTAGGCCTCATCTCCAGGATTCCTGATTCACTTTGTCAAGGGTGGAGCCTGAGAACTTAGGTTTCTAACTCATTCCAGGTGTTGCTGGTCCAAGGCCACTTTGGAACCACTGCCTTAAAAGAGCCACAAAGCTCTGAGCAAGAATGTCTTAGTGAAATTCAGATCCGTGTGCTGAGTACTTCTTGGCCAGAGACAAGAATAGTAGAGTCAACAGGCATCCCACAGGCTAGGGTTCTTGAGGGATTTACACCAGATCTCCCTAACTGTGTGCATCCAGGGGACTACAGGGATGGAGAGAGATGGAGAGAGAGTGACTAAGTGGGGTCAGCCGGTGAGTCCGGAAAGTCACCACTGGGTGTGGGCAAGAACCTAGAGAGCTGTACCCCACCCCCACCAGCCTTACCCACAGAGAGGCCCATGTTCACTGCTAACATTCACTCAGTTAAATTTACACATTCTTCTGGGTGCTTATGAAGGACATCACAGAAAAAAAAAATCCTTGCCATCCTGGAGCTTAGATGCTGATGCAGTTGGACAGGAAATAAGGACACTAAAAAAATGCAGTGTAACAAATTAGAAAGCAATATGTTCTACTGAAAAAAATAAATTGAACTAGAACCGGAGGTGGAAGTGGTTAGTTGTGGGGTGCAGGTAGATATTTAACAACTGGCTTTATAGGAGGAATAAACATGACAGATTGTAAACTATGAATCAGACATCATTAAATGTGAAATTGGGAAAAAGTACACAGCATTATACAGTATTTTTACCAGACAGACAATGAATGTAAATAATCTTGAGTATAGATAATAATAAAATGTAAAGTCATAGGGAAACTAGGAGTTTTGAGTATTTTTAATCTTGGCTTACAATTTAATTATAAGTTTACATAACTTAATTTTTATTAATGGCTTGGCTTATAAAGTGGACCACAAATTTCCTGAAAATTTCATAATTGGCTCTAGTGAGCTGAGACTCTCTGGTGGGTAGAGAAGGCTTTGTTGAGAAAGAAAATTTGAATAGAAACCGGAAAGAGGTGAGGGACTGAGATGTGGGAATGTCTGAGAACAAGTGCTCTGCTTCTTTCCTCGGAAAAACAGCATCCAGGACTGGGGTATTCATACTTAGGCCTGGTACATGCTGTCCCCTGAGCCTGGGCAATCTCTGTCTCCTGTCACCTAGTGAGTGTTCAGCACCACTCCCACAAATAACCTCTTGAGTAGAATTCCTTATTTTTCTAGGCCTCCTTAAATCTCTTTTTGCAAAAAGAGGTGGCTGTGATGGTGGTATGAATATACAAATGACCGCAAGGAAACCGATGGTGTCCCTCCCTGAACCCACGTTAAACCCAGTTGTCGGCCCTTTCCATTACTGTTCTATTCCTCTGTCCATATCTGCCTCCCCCCAGCCACCTACGGAGCCCCTGTTCAGGTGTATGAAAATGCCCACTTTTTAGCTGATGTTCATAGGTGCTTGGTTATTTGATGAGTCAGCACTAATCTGAACTGGGATGGTTTAAGATATGAGTGGGACTTAGTGATGGTCCTTCTGTTGGGTGAAGTCCCTTAGCTGGGTCCCCTCTGCAGAGGTGACCTTGTTAGCATGGCTACTTGCTCCCTGTTCTGCATAGGTGAGGTGAAGAAGAGCCAGGCCAGGGCCACAGCTCATGGACCACCATCCCCAGCCATCTGGGGGGCTCTATGTAGGTCTCTGACTTAATCCTCATGGCAACCCTGCCGTGGGAAGGGGGTGTTCTTATCCCCATTTTACCTCTGAGGAAACTGAGGCTCAGAGAGGCCAGCCCAGCCCAGCTAAGGTCATGGGTGGTGACCAAGCTTTCACTTTGCTGCATAGGGTGAGTAAGAACTGATTTCAGGAGTGAGGAAGTCAGATGTGTAGAACATTAACTGTAATCCTACCAGGTGGTGTGGATAAGTGCTCTTTAGAACTGCCACCAGACCTGGGAGGCGGAGGAAGAGACCAGCCGTTTCCTCTGGGGCAGGCAGGCAGGGAGCACGTGTGCACCATGCAGCCCAGCTCTTACTGCAAGTGGGAAGGGGGTGTATGTGTGCTCTGGGTCCTCCTGTTGAGAACACAAGTGTTCATTGGACCCCAGGAGAGAAGTTTTCCATGAGGCTGGCTCAGGATCTCTCCCAACTGCCCTGGGCCAGTACCATTTATTCATTATTTATTCACCCAAACAAGCTGGGATAATGCTTTTTAAATATTAACTTATTTTCCCTCCTTTCCTGGTATCTTTTCCTGAGGCGACAGACTGGTCCGGTCCCAGGCCTCAGGGGAGGAAGGGGTCAGGAAAAGGTGCGGAGAGCCTGCAGCTGCCTTCTGGGCTTGGCTTTCTGAAACCAAAACGACCAAATCCACAAGGGAACTGAGAGGATTGGGGTATCCCCCAAATGTCTAGGGAAATACAGTAAAGACAGAGAAACATCCCTGCGATCCAGCTGGGTTTGGGGAGGTAGCAGGGAAAGTTAATAAAAGCAGGGCAAGATGGTCTTAGAACAAGAGCCCCAGGGGCTGCAGCTCCTCAGAAAGACTTCGGGGAGTCCAGGGGCAGGGGTGCTGTACCTCCTTCCCACACAAACTTTGAAGGACGCAGGAGACTGCAGGAGGGGGTGACTGCAGGGATAAAGCTGAGAGAGAGGGTGGGGTGGAGAGGGAGAGAGGCGCTCATGTTCCAGCCTGGTACAGAGGGTGCAGAGGATCTTGAGTCCTGGTGAGACAGGGAGGTGGTAGAGAATCCTCTGGGTCTCAGGGGCATTGGGGCTGGAATGAAGCCTGTGGAGGTCTTACTAGAAGCCTGGGCAGATCCCTGAAATAAGAACCCCCCCCACCTCCTCCCCAAAAGAACTAGCTCCCATGCGCTTGAGTCTGGTCCAACATGGTTCTCTGAAATTTACCACAATCCTAGGAAAAGGAAGAAAGAAACCCCAAATTGACAGTCCTTAGTTTCTGTCACCCTGGGAGTATAGTGGCCCAAAGTAAATATTAAGTCCAGTTATAGAGTCATAAACTGCAGAAAATATTTAATGAGCCCAGAAGATTCTAGGCACCGTGCTAGGTACTGGGGGTAGGCCTGGTAGTAAAAAAAAAAAAAAAAAGTAAAATTTCTGCCTATTTCTGAATTAGCAGTGATGGCAGCCTCGGCTTCTATCCTCTGTGCACACAATGGTAAGCACTGGTGTTTATTAGGCACTTATTTTGTGCTAATCCTTGCATCAAGAGGATCCTTTGTCCCATTTTAGGCAGGTTACTGGGGTTAGGAGACATTAAGCAGTTTGTGCAAGACCACACAGCCAGTAATTTCCCCAGGACCACATAGCCAGTAAATGGCAGAGTTGGGACTCAAACCTACAAGGCTGTAATAGGCTGAATTGTGTCTCCCTCACCACCACCTCCCAAATATACTCAAGTCCTAACCCTGATATCTTCTGAATGTGACCTTATTTGGAAAAAGGATCTCTGCAGACAATAAAGTAAGATGAGGTCATTAGGGTGGGCCCTAATGCAATATAACTGTGTCCTTATGAAAAGGGGAAATTTGAATGTGGAGACAGACATGCACGCAGGGAGAACACCACATGAAGATGAAAGCAGAGATCCGGGTGATGCACCTACAAGCCAAGGAATGCCAAAGATGCCAACAAACCACAGAAGCTGGGAGAGCGGCAGGCAACAGATTCTCCCTCCCAGACTTCAGAGGGGGCCAAATCCTGCCAACACTTTGATTTCTGACTTCAAGCCTCCGGAACTGTGAGACAATGAATTTCTGATGTTTGAGCCACCCAATTTGTGGTACTTTGTTAGGGCCCTCTAGGACACCAACCCTGTGGCTGGCTCAAGAGCTTGTGACTTTAGCCATCAAGTTACACAGCCCTTCTGCTAAATCCTGATTCCACAGAACAGAAGCTGTCTCTCTTCTTTGCTGTATTAACTCTTCTTATTCCCTCCCCATTCCTTTGCAGTATTTTCTCCATATTTTCAGTTGAAGCCATATCTACTCTTTCTTATCAAATACCTAACTCAAGTGTCCTGCGATTCTTCCTCCCCGGGGCACTGGGAATTCCAGCAACATCACTTAACGCTCAGATCTCCAGAGTGGGGCTCCTGCCATTCCCTAACTGAAACAATCTCTCCTGTTCACCAATGAACAGCTGGTAAATCTCAACAATTCTTCAGGTCATCTTTTCTGTGTTTCTCCCCTAGCATCTGCTGCATTAAAATATGATAGTTTTTTCAGAGTGGGAATCATTGTTGGAAACAGACACACCTGTTCTCTTTAGTACCAAACACTTTGTGGATGCACAGACACAGGTGCTTCAAAATGTCCCCACCTTCCAAGATAACTGCACCTGTAGACTTCAACCTGGAGTTCCTCACCACTTCTTTCCCTTTGGGTTTTTTTTTTTTTAACTTGCTTTCCCTTGGGGGGTGGGGGAATCTTCAAACAACTCTACACTTGGCATAGATCTATCATCTTAGCAGATTTTTCAATCCAGGCAAGAAAACCGTATCCCACTTCCTTCTTTTCCCCTTCCTGTATTTAAACAAGGCTTGGTCATTTCCCCGAGCCAGCTCAGCAGAGACGAGTGGGCTGGGTGAGCATTTTATTTTGGCATTGGAGGATGGTGTTGGTTGGAGCCTTCTCCTATCCCTATGCTGTAAAAGAACACGAATGGAACAACAACATCCAGCTTTAGGCCATGGATCCCTTCCAGTTCCAGATTAAGGCAAAAGGCCCATTTCTCCAGAATCAGAGCACTGGCCGGCTCCCTGAGAGCAGAGAGCGGGGAACAAGGACGTTGATGTCTGCTGTGGCCCAGTGGGACATTGGCCCTTGATGGTCACAGGGATTTAGAGGAGCTGCTGGCCTGTTCCTGTGTAAGAGCTATGCTGAGAACTCTTCATTTGGGGGAAAAATAAAAATGCATGAGCAGGCTGGCGATATAGCTCAGTTGGTAGAGTGCTTGCCTCGCATGCACAAGGCCCTGGGTTTTATCCCCAGCACTGAGGGAAAAAAAAAATGCATGAGAAAACCTCAATCTGGACAGATTTCCTTCAATAGTCCACTGACATACATCTCTCCTTAATGACTTTCTTCCTCCAACCTTAGAAAGTGAAGGCCTCTCTGTGTTGCTGTGCTGCTGTGGGCTGCTTCCCTGGGGAGCCGCAGAGACCCTGGATTTTACAGGAGTTGACTGTCCAAGGAGAAAGGTGACTTAAATCATCCCTTCTCATCCACCAACAAAGTCCAAGGGGCCCACAGGCACAATTGAATCTAGCAAATATTTTTGTAGTTCCTATAGCATGTTTAAAGCATGGGCTAGCTCTGGGCTAGTGGGAGACTGTCTTTCATGTTTGTTTTATACTTCTTTATCAAACAGGAAACACTCGATGCTGATATAACAATAAGACTCTAAAGCACAGGGCTTTTCATAAGACAGAAATTTAGCTGGCTTCATGCACTAATACAAAGGCAAGTAGTCTGATGGGGTGGTCCTGCCACATGCATATACCTTCCTACACAGGGTCTTCACCAACCTCTGCATTCCAGTCCGGGGTAAAGGAGAAGCCAAATGTTTGTGCATCCCCTTAGCCAAAAAATGGTAATATGGATGCCTCTAATTGCAAGAGATTGGAAAGTGTCATCTCTAGTGAAGTGTCTCTTCAATTCTATTATTGAAGAAGAAATATTTTTAAGACTTTTTCTATTGGCGCATTATAATTATATGTAATAGTGAGATTCTTTTTTACATAGGCATACATGCACAAAATATAGCAATATAATTTAATTCCCTACTGTCTCTTATTTCCCTCTCCTTCCCCATCCTTTTGACCCCCATCCTCTACTGTATGGGTCTCCCTTCTATTTTCATGAGATTCACCCCATATTTTTCCCCTTTTTCTGTCTAGCTTTCACATGTAAGAGAAAACATACAATTTTTAACTTTCTGAGTGTGACTTATTTTGTTAATATAGTGTTCTCAAATTCCATTCATTTTCCTGTAAATGACATAATCTCTTTCTTTTAACAACAGAATAAAACTCCATTGTGTATATATGCCACATTTTCTTCATCTGCTCATCCATCGATGGTCACCTAGGGTGGGTATGTATGTACCACTATATTATGCTGGCTTTAATTCTTTAGGATAAATACCAAGGAGTGGTATAACTGGATTTGTTTGGTGCTTCCATTCCTAGTCTTTCAAGGAAACTCCATACTGATTTGCATAGTGGTTGTATGATTTACAGTCCTATCACAGTGTAAAAGTGTTCCTTTCCCCCTACATCCTCTCCAGCATTTATTATTATTTGTATTCTCCATGACTGCCATTCTAACTAGAGAAAAATGAAATCTTGTGTATTTTTATTTTCATTTTCCTAGTTGCTAAAGATGTTGGTGTTTTCATATATTTGTTGGTCATTTGTCATATATATTGGGTTATTTGGTGGGAAGTTTTTTGAGTTCTTCATAATTCCGGATATTAACCTTCTGTTGGAAGAACAGTTAGCAAAGATTTTCTCCCATTAAAGGTTCTCCCTTCACGTTCTTGTTTCTTTTGCTGCGTAGAAGTTTTTCAGTTTGGTGCCCACCCCATTTGTTAATCCTTGACATTATTTCCTGAGTTTTAGGAATCCTACTGAGGAAGGCATTGCCTATGCCTAGATGTCTCAGTGTTGACCCTACATCGCTGAAGAAGAGATATCAATGGACATGTGCTGCTCTCTGACACCTTTTCTTTCACCCATTCACTATCATTTACTATGTGCCAGTTATTTACTGGCACAGTTATTTACTGTGTGCCAGCCGTGTGTGCCAGCCATGTGTTTGGCACTGTTTTTACTTGATTGCTTAAAGTCATCCTATTTTTGTTCACATATACCTAGTTAAAGCCACATTGTGCTGTATTCTTCAACAGCAGCTTAGATATTAAGCATTTGGGGAAGAAAAGACTCGTCCTGATTAGAAGGATCCATCCATTTGTTCACACATTTAATGGGCACTGTGGTAGGCAGCCTCTGAGATGGCCCTAGTGATCCTACCTCATGGTAGTCACAGCTTTGAGCAACCCTCATCCCTTGTGTGTGTGCTGAATCTGGTGACTCACTTTTAGTAACAGAATACAACAAAAGTGTTGGAATGTCACTTCTGGGGTTAGGTTACAAAATGACTGTGACTTCTACCCCTCTCTCTCCCTCTCCCTCCCACTCCTCTCCTTCCTCCCCTTCAATATGGGGGAAATCCAGCTGCCATGTTTTGAGTACCAGTATGGAGAAGCTCATGTCACATGTAAATAATGTCTTCATTCAACAGCCAGCGGGGGCCTAAGGCCTACCCGCACCCTTGTGATTGAGACTGGAAGTAGATTTTCTGAGGCCAGCCCACAGCCACAGGAGCTCCTCCCACAGTTGACTCTTGAGATGACTGCAGCCTGACAGACACCTTGGTCAGCAGCCTTATGAGAGACCCTGAGTCATGATCACCCACCCAAGCTGCACTTGAACCTGATTTTGGACCTACAGAAACTATGAGATTACACCTAGTGCTGTCATAAGCTCTAAGGGGTTTTTGTTTTGTTTTTTTCCCTTAGTTGTAGGTGGACACAATATCTTTATTTTATTTATTTATATTAATATGTGGTGCTGAGGATGGAACCCAATGCCTCACACATGCTAGGCGAGAGCTCTATCGCTGAGCCGAAACCCCAGCCCTGAGCCCTAGGTTTTGATGTAATCTGTTACACAGCAATAGATGTTTGGTACAAGTACCTGCTCTTTCAGGTAGTAGGTTAGGCCATAAGAATGTGGAAGATGAGTGATGTGTCAGTGTGGGGAGATGGGAAGAGAGATACATAGGCAAAGACCGTACTTCCAGGGGAAGGTGGTAAGGGTAGAGGTGGGTGTGCAGAGTGGGAAAAAGGAAGGGCTCTGTATCCAGACAAGGACCAGAGATGAAGAGACCACACTGGAGACCACACTCCCAAGAAAAATTGAGGGAAAAGTCATTCCATGGAGAGGGCACAGCATGAGGAATGCCTGGCCAGGTTATGGGGGTGTCTGCTTGGGAACAGAGCTCTGTATTTTGTGTGTAAAGCAAGAGGTGAAGGAAGAGGCTGAGAAGTGACCGGAAACCAGTCTCATGCCAGTCATATTTTTTAAAAATAATATTATGACATCCTGCTTTGAGTGCAAGGAGGTACAAACAAAAGAGTTAGTAAAGGCACCAGCATGTTCTCAACAGTCCACTGCCTGAATTTTAAGAAGCCAAATTCAATTACCTGTACAAGTGTAATTTGTTTCATTGTTTTTGCTCATAAAATTTGAACTGGGAAGAGTTGTCACATTTCCATGAATAATTGTGGTTCCAACTGAGAAACCACTCAGGTGATGTTTGATGCATTTACAAGTGGGAAATTGGCTCTTCCTGCTTTAGGATTTTACAAATCTGTATTTTGAACCTCTAAGGAGAGGTTTAGATAGAACTCTTTCTTTCTTTTCTTCCTCTCTCCTCCTCCCTCCTCCCTTCCTGTTTTTCAGAATGTCCCATAATATTTCTAGGTACTAAGCTTTATCTTTGCCAGGGATGGAAAGAAAACAAAAGCCTTGTTTCCCCCCCTCCTCACCCCCCCAGGAGGATTAGCCCTCGAGATTTGTAAACTGGTTCGGGAAGGCTCTCTGGGCCATTCCTGCTCACAAGCAAGTCTAGTGACTCAGCCGACTGCAATATTATTTGAAACAAGATGACTACGAAACTATGCTTGTGGATAGGGTTGGTCCAGAAAAGGAAGAAACAAAAACAATGAAATTAACTTTTAAAATTAAAATGTTTTATGATACCACTTCAAAATTATTTTCTGCATCTGGAACCCATAATTATTAACATGAAGTAACCACCAGGTGCCCCTCGTCTCTGGACCACACAATTACTTGATCCGGGGTGTATGCATGTGCTCATGGTGGAGGGGGCAGGGGCTGTGAGGAGACTGTGTCGACCCTATTGGGGGCTTCCCACTCCCCTTTCAAATTTAACCATGCACCTTCTCAGATCCTTCTCAGAAGCTATTCCCTCCTCTGTCCCCCATACAAGAATGGCTGTGCCTCCATCACTACCTGCACAAATGATACTAAGACATTATCAGCTGAAAAGGCAAAAGCATTGACCAATCAGAATGGGCATAGTGCTGGAGAAGTATTCTGGAACCTTTCTTCCATGCCAGCTGTTATCCCTTGAGGAGGGAGATATGGGGTTCCAATGGAGGGACTGATTGGTAAGAAGTTCCTTAGGAGCTCAGGGACTCTTTGGGGGCTCCGATTTATACAGGCAGAGCAGTGTTTTAACCTCTGTCCTCCCCACCAGACAGTGGACAGTTTGAGGGTAGGACGTCGTCTGTCTCTCCTTCTTTACTAGCCCATCAATCCATGGTAGCTTACTGAATATTTGCTGTGCAAAACTGAAATATACCAGTGTATTTAGACATTCGGTATTCTTGGCTCCACCTCGACTTAGACACTGTGCTAAACAATTTAAAGCAAGTTAGGAGTTGGCTTTTACCCTGGATGAGTTTTCAGACAGTTACTAAACCCTGGTGGAAACTGTCTTCTTCCTCTTGGTATCCCAGCGTCTGGTACAGGGCTTGGCTCCGAGCAGACAGTAAACTCTTGTTGATTAACTGTAACTTCACGTGTCTGGGCTAGAGGAGTTGCTTCAGACTGGTCACTCATCATCTTGCCCTCCAAATCTGCCAGCCCAGCAAACCCAGTCCTGCAGAATCACTCCCAGAGATCCAACACACTGTTACGGTTAGCCAAGGAACAAAAGCCACTGGGAAAATAACGCATCGATTTTCATTTGGCTGTTTCAAAAGAAACTGGAGTATATTAAAATAAGGTCACCGTTGTCCCAATCAGATCATCTTTTCAAAGGAATTACAGGGTTGTGAGCCAACAGCGACCACATACACCTTTGCAGTCATCAGAACCAGTGTTCTCGACACTGAAAGCAAAATCAAGTAAACAAGGTCGTGCTGTGGACTTCCTTGACCCAGACTTTCAGGAAGGAGCTGACACAGTGCCCAGACCAGCGCTCACCCACATTGCTCCAAAGCCAAACAGACTCCTGTTTTCCCAGCTGTGTGATGCACAACTGCACAAGCCACTTGCCAGAAAACAAGGGCGAGAAAGAAAATAGCCTGTGCAGACCAGGCAAGGAAAGAATTGCTTCAGCTGGCCTTTGTTTTCTTTTCTTTCTTTCTTTTTTTTTTTTTTGTATGTTCATCATGTATCAAGATGTATGAAAATGGAGAAAGTTAGATCTGTGACTCTTAGTTGATGAAAAGGAAACAAAAGTTTTTGTTTTTGTTTTCTTTTAGAAATCTGGACATGTTATTCCTCCTTCTGTGACTTCCTACTACATAATCTTCAAAACCCTTGGTGTCACTTCCAGGTCCTTTAAAACCTGCATGTGAGGGTTGGCCACGTCCATTCCATCTCCTCTTACTTGAAGCTGTTCTTGCCGGGCTGCTGTACTTCATGTGCTATCTTGGCTGCATACTTTTGTTCATGCTGTTCTTTCAGCATGGAATGCCCTTTCTTGCCTTGATCTTTAGTGGAATTCCAACCCACTTTTTTTTTTTTAGGGCTGGGGATCAAACCCAGGGCCTTGCACATACATGCTAAGCCCTTGGTCTACCACCTGCAGCCCTCCAACTCTGCTTTCAAGAACAGTTCAAAAGGGTTTTTCTCACTGTCACTCACCTCATAGCAGAATCTGCTGCTCCTTCGTCTGGCTCCACAGCACAGGTGTGTTTGCACTGGTTCCCCGTATCATTCATTCATTTATCAGCAGTAAGCATTGTCTTTGCACTTTGCACCAGATACTCTGTTAGTCCTGGGGATCTGGGTGTAAAATCTGAGTGGGGGATCCAGACAAGTAAATCAATTGCAACAGGAAAAGTTGGAAGTTTTCTGATCAAGTTAGGCAGAGGGTGCTTTAGAAGGTTGCGTACCCCAGCCTGGTTGGTGGGAGAGGATCTAAAAGGCTTCTTGGAGGAGGCAACACCTGAACAATCTAAAGGTTAAGGAGATTTTCTGTCTATCTCCTTTCTTGGCAGAGCACTCTTTGGAGAAAAAGGTTGACCACAGACCATACCAAATCAGGTTATTTATTCTACACGTGTTTATTGAGCTCTTGACTAGGAGACAGACACTGGTATGCCTAAAGACAGTTTGGGAACTGGGGAGTTGCCATCAGGAGGGAGAGTAATGGATAAAGGAAATATTAGAGGAAATCAAGGATGAGTTCCAGGTTTCCGGCTGTGGATAGTGGATCAAAGCCCCATGTGCAGATGTTCAGGTTGTGGACTCTACAAGGCAAGGCCACTCAGGGGGAAGGGCGAATAAAACAGGGATGCATCTTCCTCCTGACACCACGTATGACACTTTGTTTATGCTGCTGGGATACACTAGAGTGGAGAGAATTGTTTGGTTGTTTTGTCTTTTTTTAAAGCAGTTCTTCTGTTCTGTCATGATTGATTCAGGAAGTCCACTTTCCTGCTATCTACATCCGGTTCCTTGTTTTCAGACATCAAAAAACCACTGTGAATCATTCATGTCTTCCCCACGTCTCTTCCAGGTTTGGGCCATTTGGACACTTCTACCAGAGATTCTAGGATTTCTGGCTTAAGTGAAGCTTGAACATGAGTGGGGAAACCGAATAATTTATTCAGTCATTAATATCGATTATTAATCAACAATGGGTCTATTGATAAAATGGCATTAATAAAATCAAGGGTGTATCATTATTAAGTTAATAACCAAAGGTTGTTTTTGTTAGTAGGATTAGTTCAAGTTATAATTTAATCATCTCAAATTCGTGGTAATGCCATTTTAACCTGGAATTTTATCTTCCCTACTTTTATCACAGCTTTCCCTTTATATAGTGAACGATTTCACGTAAGCAGGAATTTTGATCACCAAATAGTCTTTGTTAAAACAAATAATCCTTTTCAAAATCTTTACTATATCCTTAATATATCCTAAATAATTCCCTCCTTAAAATTTGGCTCTCTCCAAAACATTCTGTAGGTTACCATTTGACTTTCTGGTTCATTAGAAAGATACATAAAGGTTAAAAATAAATGAACTCCTTTAAACTGTTTCTGAGTTTTTTAAATAAAATCAGCTTTTTGAGGGGGCTGGGGTTGTGGCTCTGTGGTAGAGCACTTGCGTAGCGTGCATGAGGCACTGGGTTTGATTCTCAGCACTACATATAAACAACAAATAAGTAAAGATCCATCAATAACTAATACAACATATTTTTTAAAATCAGTTTTCATTATTCTTGACTTCTATTCTTTGAGTTTCCCATTTCTTTCTAGAACGGCTGGGCCCCAGTGGTTATATCTCACAATGGTAGAACTTAGAGTCTGCAAAAGTCAGCTGAGACCAAAAGCTAACCTGTCACCCCTTCCACTGCCTAGGGTCCTCACCCTGCCTCCCTGGCAAGATTTAATTTGCTTTTAGTGGTGAGTTCTCTGTTTGTTCTCCCCTTCTCTTATTTTGTCCTCCAAATATATCTCTTTGAAACTATTTGATTGTGGAGTGAAGTATCATCTTATTGACACAGTTTGATGAAATCTTAACAGATCAACAACTTGGGATTATTCTAAACCTCCATTTTGTGACTAGAGAGACACGAGGTAAAGCGTACTCTTGCATTATCTGTGGGTAAAGTTATATGTGTACATGTAGGATATTCAACCGTCGGTAGTGAGTGTATCTGGCTGTTTAAAAAAGAACAGTGGTTATTGGTAAAAGCACCATTTCCATAACATCATTTGTAATTACTTATCATTTTTATCTATTCACGAAAACAAATTGTCTTAAGGCAGTCATCTCCAATTTTTTGCTATACTCCTCAAAAAAAAATCTGAAAACTATATACCCCTCATCTATTTTTTTTATTCTAATTTGTTATATATGACAGCAGAATGCATCGCAATTCATATTACACAGATAAAGCACATTTTTTCATATCTCTGGTTGTATACAAAGTATATTCACACCATTTGTGTCTTCATACACATACTTAGGGTAACGATGTCCATATTATCCACCCTCATTTCTACCCCCACGCCCCCTCCCTTCCCCTCCAAACCCTTTGCCCTATCTAGAGTTCATCTAATCCTCATCTATTTTTAAAGTAAACATCTAAAAATTTCATGGTAAGTTTAAATAGTTGCAAAGGATATAATTTGTGACTTAATTGACATTAAAGCTTTTCTTTTCTCAGAACACCTATTAATACCTGAAACAGAATCACTGTTCTTGGAATACTTCCTGGGAAAGCTACCTAAGAGGTTCATTTAATAAGTTTTAATTAGCCCCCCCCCATTAGATAATAAAATGTAGAGCTGTGATCTGAAGGTTGTGAGAGAATGGACATGATTGTGGGGGTGCAGGGGTGGGGGTGGGGTGGAGATGTGGTAGCTATTCCTCTTGATGGTGCTTGTTCACACAGCAGAGATCCCAACAAATACTGCTGAAGACCAATAAGGAGATGCTGCTTGTCTCTCACAGCAAAAAAATACTGGGCAGATAGTCCCGGATCAAAACGCGTAGCTCAACCACATCAACAGGTGCCCAGCTCTGGGCTGCCGTATCATCATCCTGAGTCCCTGATGCCAGGTGGCTACTCGGCCTTCGGTTCCAGGCAGGAAGAGAAAGAGGCAGGGAGAGAGCAGAAGCTCTGGCTATTTGGAAAAAATCAGCCTTCTATTTACATCTCATTGGCCAGCACTGGGTTTTGTGAGCACCCCTAGCTGCAGAGGATCTGGGAGTTTGAGTATTTCCTTTTTCACCCTCTCTAGTCAAGGAAAGCAAAGCAAAAGGTGTTTGAGAATAGATTTTGGATGAACCTATTTACAGGATCTGTCCCATCCTCCTGCCCTGAGCCAGGCATCTTATCTATTATAACAGTCCCGTGGGATTGGTTTATTATCTCTATTTTCAGACAAAGAAACGAAAGCTCATTGAGCTTTAAGGCAACGGATGAGACACGATCACTACCTTGTGAGGAGAGTGGGGCTGGAACCCGTTCTTCTGACACTGAAGCCTGTCCTTCATCTCTAACCACAACAGAGATGGGGACTTTTTGCTTTACTTCCTGGTTCATTCCTCCCTTCCTGGAGCCAGATAGACCTAAGCACTTCTGCTGGGTGTGAGACTCCCAAACAAGCACCAAGATTAGAGGAGTGGGCTGGGGGTGGGGGAGGGACTGAACAGGGGGGATGTGGCAAGAATAGGCCACAGGATGGAAGGCAAGGAAGGAAGCGGCAGCCTTGGGCTGGAAGGTGGGAGGGACACTGGGCTCAATCTCTGACTCTGAGCCTGGGGGTTTGGGTCATCTTAACTCCACAGGCTTTAGTTTCCCCACCCTGTTCTTCCATGTGATAGGAGACGATGCTGAGACCTGAGACAGCAGGACTGTGACCTGGTGGGAAGGAGGTGTGGTCACTTCTCTGGCAGCTTCCCAGTGCTCTGGAGGCTGTCCGTCAGCCGTCTCTGTGTGCAGAACCCAGCTTGGACTCACCCCTGGCACTGAACACCTTTCCTGCCCCTTCCCTCCACCTACCACTGACTTAAATACACCTTTACTCCCCAGGGACTCTGAGCTGATGTGGCCTGCTCAGTCAGGAACCAAGGAGCAAGGGCAGCCCAGACACTCCACCCATGGCACAGACTTCCAGAAACTTCCAGAATTCAACTGCTTCTCACCCCTGTAACCATCCTGCTCCAAACCACCATCATTTCCCACTTAGATGGCTGTAGCAGCCTTCTGTCTGTTCTGCCTGTGCCCCTACACTCTTCCCCACAGAGCACCCAGCATGATCACATTAATGCTTCAAACAGGACTTGATACTCTGGAGCTCCCTTTTCCCCTCAGAGTTTTACAAATGGCTTTTAAGACCCTACACAATCTGTAGGCTCTTCCTTTCCTTTCCCTGCCCCTCTTCCACTACCTGTCTATCTTTATTTTCTTTATTTCTGCCTCCTCAAAACATCTTCATGCCTCAGGGTCTTTGCATGAATTGTTTGCTGAGACCACTCTTTAAAATATCCAAATGGCTCCCATCTCTCCTTTAAGACTTTGGCCTACTATGATTGCCTTGTTTAAAAAACGCCACCTTCTCTGTTCCCTCCCAACATTGCCAGCAGATCTTACCTAGATCTGCTTTTTTCATGGCATTGATCACATTTGAAGAGTGTATATAACTTATTTATTTGTCATTTATTATGCTTATAAACTGACTTCTACCATCTGGCAGATACAATAATACTTAACATATAGTCCATATGCCCCCTCAGATTTCTTAGTCCCTTTGTCATTAGGTGAGGCCCTGTGATGAGTTCTGGGAGAAAGTGTCATTTCCTAGCTGGGGCACTGACAACTTTATGGGAAGTTCTTCAGTGTGTCTTTCGGTTCCTCCACCAGTGGAGGAGCAGAAACCAAGGAACCTCAGATTGAGATGGTGAAGCCTCCTGGGCCTTTGAGTTACCACATTGGGGACAATTGCCTCAAGAAACTTAATGGACTTTGTGCAAAAAATTAACGGACTTTGTGCAATCAACCAATAAATAAAGCATTGTTTTGAAAAGCCACTGATATTTTGCAGTCGTTTATTAACACAACATAAATTAGTCTCTCCTGACTAATATGCCCCATCCAGACATAAAGTCTAAAACAGGAGGGTCTTCATCCATTTTGTTCTTTGATATTTTCTGAGCAGCTGGATCAGTGCCTGGCACATAATAGTCCCTCAGTAAATCTGTTGAAAAAATGCATAGACATCTGGGCACAGGTCAGCATCCTGACCCAGTCTGGGTTTTCACTTCCTCTGCAGTGTAACCATCCCTGTATCATTCTCAGTTACTTGCATAAGACCTTGCACATTGTTGATGCTCAGTAAATACCAAAGAGCAACAACCAAGTGCTAGCCCAAATGCTGTCTTGTAGGTAGGGCCTGGTTTACAAGCTCCAAGGAGAGGGAAATTCTAATTCAGGCCCTCCTATGACCACAGCATGTTTCATCAGGCAAATTAAGTCCCTTTTGCCTGATTTTCCTTAGCTCTTGACTCTGACCTAAAACTTGACCCATTCCACACCTCTCTCCCCTTCTGACTACCCATGTCCTGCCCAAGGCAATCCTCATGTCTACACAGCTGCATTATTTCCAATTTCCTACTTGCTGTCCACACCACAGGCTAACATTTACTGGTCCCCATCACCACAGTTCTACTGATCATCATCTTGCTGATGGTACCCAAGACTTCCTGATTGCCAAATCCAGAGGGATTTCTCATGGAATGTGATGTATTGACAAGCACTCTCCTTGTCACTTGCTACCACTGATCCCAGGGTCCCACGCTTTCCAGGATCTTCCCCCATCTACCTGGCCATTCCTGTGCTTCATTGGGCCCCTCTTCCTCTGCCTACTCCTACATCCCCCAGGGTACTGTCAGCCCACTGTTCTGTGTGTCCAACACACTTCCCTGCAGTTTTCAACCACCTCCTGGATACTGAGGTTTCCCAGAACCTTTCCAAGCCCCAACCTCTCTCCAGAACTCTAGGTGACTTACACATCTACTGATGAGGCAGGCTCACCTGGGTGTCCTAGGGCTAAGATGCTTCTCGTGTGCCCTCCCACATACTCGTGGCCTCGCCTCTGAGTCCCGCAGCAGCTATAACAAGCAGCTCTTCTCTGGCTTTGACTCAGTTTGCACTTCAGCAAGTGGCTTATGCTTGACCCTGAGCTTTGATGTCCCCGGACATCTATTCATTCCTTCTAGATACCCCAGCACCTGTGCATAAGCAACCTAGGTATAAGGCAAGAAGTTGGGGGTCTGCTACTCTATGGTGTGTAAGAACCAGTAGACAGTCATTTATCCCTCTATCTCTTGAGTGGACATGCCAAGTGCAATAGAAATACCCCTCAGGATGCCCCAGGGGATCCAGTGCCAGTGTCTCATGGCAGAGGTCAACTCCATACTCATCTTTTATTAGCTTTCCATCCTTCCTTATTTACCTCCTTGATCCCTCCTTTCCATCCTTCCTTGGGGGTCACCTTCCACATAAAGGACCTATAGGTAAACCTCTGCCTGGGTCTTGTTAATGTTTGGGAGAAATGCGGTTAAAACATTTTCTATTTCAACATGTCTAAAACACAATTCATGGTCTCTCCTCTAGGTCAACACTTCTTCCTCGCTCTTAGCCTACTCAGTCATCAAAGCTAGAAACCGGAGACTCTTCCTTGACTCCTCTCTCTTCCTCCTCTTGACCTTGTCAGTCCTGAATCTGCCCTTCTACACCCTCCTGAAACTGTAGTTTAAACCCTTATCATCTCACCTAAGCCTCTGCCTTCTCTCAGCATTGGCTTCTCCTCCAACCCTCTCAAATCCATCCTATATCCAACCACCAGCATGAAATACCTGAAGCACAAATCTTGCCATAGCATGTCTTTACTTAATCCCCACCAAAGGCTCCATAGGAGAGATAAAACCAAGCACTTCATTAAACCTCAGGGCCTTACCAGAAAAGAAATGCTTACCTTGAAGGGATCTTTTATTTGTTCCCCTAAAGAGCATCCCAAACAGCTGCTATGCAGACCAAGTTGGCAGGACTGCTCTCCAAGGTCTTCCAATCAGTCTTTCTGGGCTGATGGCTTCACAAGACACAGATTACAGGACAGAGAGCATGAGGACTGGAAAGATCTCTGGAGGTAGAGTCAGAATCCTGGGTAGCAGGCCTGCTCCAATATGTTAGCTGTGAGTGCCTGGCTAAATTCTTTAGTTTCTGCATTCAAAAGTGGGAAATACCATCTAACTGCCACAGGGTGTGTAAAGTGCATATAATGGTAAGAGTGAGGATGGAAAAGATGGCTAACATTAATTGAGCACTTACCACTGGAGACATGGACATAGAGGAAGGTACTTTGTAAGCAGGTCATGGGTCAGCTACTACCTGGGTAATGCTCTCTGAGAAAGTCATTTCCCGTGCCTTGACCTCAGTCTCACCCTGAAAGCAATGGGGTTGAACTAGTTCAGAGCTTTTGGACTGGATGGTCAATGATATCCTTCCCTGCAATAAAACTCTGGGTTTATGAGCTAGCACACCAGGGCAATTGCACACCCCAAAGTGGGCTGAGCCTCCATCTCTTTCCGCTCTGACGTGTTCACTTGGATGGACAGGGCACCTTGAAGGTGACCTCACTGGTCCTTGCACCAACCTACTTCCCCTGTGTACTGGAGAGAAAAGAACTGATTGTGTCCTGAGCCAGAAAGTAAGAGATGCTCTGTCTCTTGCACTTTATTTATTTATTTATTTTTGGTCTGCCACACAGTAACAATGAGGGCAATTCTGTCCAAAAAAGCAATCAAGCTTTTTGGCAAGAGCTGAGCTTTTCAAATCCATGGAATTTACTGTCACATCATTGCCAAATTGGACAGATTCTTATCAGAGCCAGGTCAAATCTAGGTCAAGCCCAAGGCCCATTGTCTCCCTGCAGGATGTCTGACCCTCTAGCATGGCTCTTCACACCTACCTGGGCACCTGGTCACAGGGATGCAGGCACTGGTACTCAGATCCCTCACTTCCTGTCTCTAACTTGGCACCTGTGCTGAAATTGAAGGATTGTGTTTTATTTATTAATTTGCTTCTTCCCATCCTCCAATACCTTATTATTATTCCCAGTTTGAGTGAAAATGTGATGAAATAAATATATTCTGGATATCTTCTCCTGTCACTACTGAAACTTGCACTTTCCATTGGTTACTAGTCTCTTTTCCTAGCTGATCCTGTTTACATGATTTTTAATACCCCCCCCATACTTTCCATATAATGGAGGTAGTCAAAATAAAAAGTCTCAAAGTAGATCTGAACTGAAAGACAACTTATTTGATCATAGTGACAGTAGTCAAAATGCATTCATGCCAAAAAAGCCATGAATCTGGACGGTGATTGTCCCTGTATTTCTTCCTGCTGTGGTTTGAAAATATCAAACCATAAGTTTGATATATTGGAAACAATCCTGGGTGACAGTGTTGGGAAGTGGAGCCTAATAAGAGGTGACTGGTAAAGACGGCTCTGCATCATGAGTGGACTAGTGTTGGGATCATGGGATTAGGTTAGTTACTGTGAGTGGGCTTGTTCCCCAGGTGAGTTCAGCCCTTTCTTGCCCTCTTGCTTGTCTTAGCACCCTCTTGTCCTGCTTCCTACCATGGAATATGCACTACCAAGGCCCTCACCAGACACCTGCACCTTGATATTGAACTTCCCAGCTTCCAGAACTGTGAGGATTAAATTAATTTTTAAGATAAATTACCCAGTGTGTGATATTCTGTTACGGTGACATGAAACAGACTAAGACTCTTGTAAGGCTGGGGGCTTGTGAAGGGGGTACCCAGGTAGGTTTTCTGAGAGGGGAGGGCTAAGGGCAGAGAATCCAGGGCACTTGGCCTTCATCCATTCTTTGCCTCTTGCTGCCCTTTGGTAGGATGAGAGAAAGATGGGACAGAAGAAAATATTTGCCACCTCCAATTTATTTTCATCACTCCCATGGCCTATGTGCACTAACAGATTACATTTCAAAGTATTACATATTCCACAGACAATTGCTGAGTGCACACTAAGTATGTGTCAGGTTCTGTGCTAAACACTGGAGATATATAATTCTAGATAGGCCTAGTCCTTGCTGTTCAGGATATTCATAATCAAGTACATTTGCTGTATTAATCAGATGTGGAACATATTCTGCAGAATATGGTCCACTTGGGTCTCATTTATAGCATCATTCCTGGTATGATTAAATAATTGTTTGGACAATTAGTGTTAGTCTTCCCTCTTCGACTAAAAGTCTCATAAGGACAAGGATGTCATTACGACTCCAACCCTTAGCATAATACCTAGCCTGTGAGTAGGGGCTCATTAAACAGTCCTGAAGATGGAAAGAAGGGATGAGAAAGGGAGGAGAGGGAAGGAGAAGATAGGATAAAATAGAAAGGAGAGAGAGGGTTGGGGTTGTGGCTCAGCCGTAGAGCGTTCACCTAGCATGTGAGGCACTGGGTTCGATCCTCAGCACCACATAAATAAATAAAGGTATTGTGACCATCTACAACTAAAAAAAAAAAAAAAAGGAAAGAAAAAGAGAGAATGAGAGGGAGGGGAGGCAGGGGAGGGGAAGAGAAAGGTAGATTAGACCCTGGAAGAAGGGTGAAGGGATGCTGTGAATGAGATCAGGGCTTGTGGAGGGAAGTGGTTAAAAGTAAGAGGAGGCCCGCCTCTGGCCCTGGACTGTACCAGAAGGGAGCTGTTTCATCTGGGAATTTCTGAGGCAGAATGTCTGGAGGCTGCCCTGCAGCCTGGTGTCCTCTGACCCAGGCTGGGAGGCATCCTGACTCCTCAGAAAACCACACCTCTGGCTGGAACCGGCTGCGACTGGGGAAGCCTAGACCTGTGACTGGAACTGAGCCAAGTCAAGCTGAGGACTAGAGTGAAACTTCTAGTGTGTTACTCTAAAGAGCTGCAGGGAGAGGCCTGGTGCCAAGGACAAGCCCCACCGATGCCTGTTTTGGAGGCAGCCCTGGAGCCCTCACAAAGATGTGTTTTACCTTGGCTAACTGACCTCCGTGAACTGTCACTCTCCTTGACGTTTTCTTGTCCTTAGCAATAATAGCAGCAAAATTCCACCTTTCTCACTGTTTCTTAGATCCCTTCAATTTCAAATTGAACTTTGATCTTACTTATTAAAACCACCTTTTTTTCAAACAAAGATTGCGATGGATCATCTGAAAATCACAAGTGCATTTATAGGGGAAATTCTGGATACAATAGCACCAATGGAGGGGATGCTGCATCCCTGGCCTCACGCTACGTGCAATATTTCATCTGGTCTTTGAAACCCCCCTGTGAGGCAGGTGCTGTAATCCCCCATCGACAGGGAAGGAAAGGAGACCCAGCTAGCTGAAGACACCTCTTTGTAGTCTCTAGCCACACATGATGGAAACAGGACCCAGGGTCTAACACTAGGTCAGGCCCAACTCTCCAACCCCCACCAGGCCAGAGTGAGGCAGGCAGGCCCAATGGCAGTGAGCTGTGGATTTAGATGAAACATGGACAAATGATTTCCACCACAATAGTGAAATCTAGTGTTAAAGCTACCTTCTTTATTTTTGACAAGTGATTCTCATGTTTCCACCTCTTATAAAATTTCATTTACATTAAAAGTGAATTTTTTAAAGAAAACTGTTCAGTAAGTAACAATGCAGTGGATAGAAAAGAAAGAAGAGTGAAGGCAGACACAGGTGACCATCTGTGAATCCTGTGGCCAACCCCAAGGCCATCTTTGATCTCTGTGGTTAGACTCAGTGATGCTGTCACAGAGTGCCAGTCCTCATGGGACAGGCAAATAGAGGGGGCTCATTGCATTCCACTGGGCCTCTCACCAATGTGTGTCTGCCTGGTCTCTAGGTCACAGCTGTGCTTGTCTTGATAGGATAAACACCAGGAATTAGGTTCAAGGTGATTTGGCAAAGGTCAGGAAAGAAATGCCTTCAGCTGCATCTAGCACAGGACACCCCAGGGCTTGTTGGGAAGGAATCCCAAAGATAAAGACCCCTCTGTCCTCAGCACAGGACCTGGGACGTGCTAGGAGCCATAATAGGATCTGTGCACAGGCAGCAAGAGACAGGTTTCGGGGAGGGAAGGTTTTGTTGTGCCGACCAGGAGGCTGCAGGCTGGGAGATTTTCTGCTGTGTCACTGTGAAGGTCACCTCCTTCAAGCCCATGTGCCTCTAATTCTGACCTTTATCCTTCTGTGAGCACGAGGCCTCACACCTGCCAGGCACTCATTGAACCTGTTCTGCATTCATTCCCCTGTCTTGCACCTGGCAGAGGACATGGTATACAGAGGACCCTGGTCAGGGTTGATCAGGCGCCCAGCTCTGCTCCTCCACTACCCAACACTGGATTGGCAGCAATCTACTTCCCAATGATTGCTGGAACTTTCTTTTACATCACCCACTTTTCCCAGGGCCATTCCCTGAGTGAATGAATAATCAGGTTCTAGGTCAGTAAGGCTCTAACCAGTTCTTGGAGGAGAAATTATAAATCCACCTTTTGAGGTATCCCTGCTGTCTCTCTGCCTCTCCCCATCAATAGCTGACTAGGTGGGAACACTTTGCATGCAGTCTACTCACAGGCAACCATCCTCTGATGTTAAATATTGTTAGGTAATAATATTTAACAACAGGTCAATAATGCTGAGTTATCAGGTTTACTGATTTGAAAGTTGTAGGCTCCTTGCGTTTGTGTTCTAAGCAAGGAAAAGTTAAAGATCTGAACAAAAGTTTAAATAAAACTTTCCTGCTACTGTAATAAAGAGCATTATGCTTGAGGATGGGGTTTTGAAGACTCAATTTCTACTCCACCAATTAGCCAGTGACAATCTATGCAAATTGCCTCTCTGAGTCCCCTTCTTTTGCAGCTGTGAGTGCCAGGTCTCTTAACTCTCATAGAACAGAGATTTTTCACAGCTCATGCTGATAATGGGGTTCTAATAAGGCCTAGAAGGGAGGAAGGCATCTCACGAAAAACTGACAGGAGGAGCCATTCTGAGGGAAACTTCAGAAGCTGGAACCAGATCCCAGGGCTGCACATTTAGGTCTTTTCTCTAGTGCCCACTCCCCATGGACTCACCTGCTCTGGGTTTGTCTGTCTCCTTGTGAAATAGTTGGTCTCCCTCATCCAGGATCTTTTTTCTACCTCTGTTACTACTTTCTTGTGCCTTGGTCTTGCTCACACTTTCAACACTCAGACCAAACAGTCCTCTCTGGCTTCTCGATTTTTCAGCTTCGGTTTCTATAATAAACTGATTTCCTCTATAGATTCCAACTTGAAATTTCTAAAAGTAAGAATCTATTTGGACCAAACTTTTTGTCTTACAATACCATACAAACCGCTGACTGGTCTGTGGATGGGTTGCTGTTGCTGTTGGGCCCAAAGTCAGAGGTGTGTGTGTGTGTGTGTGTGTGTGTGTGTGTGTGTGTTTGTGTGTGTACAACCACAATGGGAAAATCAAAGTCACAGGGACCAACTACATTCCATTGAGTGGGGGCAATCCTTCTCTTACAAGGGATGTCAGTGGTGGCAATTGATACATATGATTTAACAAACATTTCATAAGCTTCTTGTGAAGACAAAATGAGATAAAACTTGCAAAAGACTTAACAGAGAACTGGAACACATAGTAAGTATTCAAAAAACATGATAGCTATCCCTTGTCTTCTTATTAAGTGATTGTTATTGTTGTCATTATTGCAATCTACCACCAGAGCAGATGTGTTTCCATAGGTACAGAGCGATGTGTAGATCACTATAGAAGATTCACTGGGAGATTATTTTCTTAACACATTTAGTACAGTTCGCTAAAGAGAGGGAGCAGGAGTGGGAGGCAGAGCTCTGCATGTACAACATCAAGGAATAAAAAACTCCCAGAAGAAAATTCTAAGATTTCCTCTAAAAGTTATCTTTTAAAACCACAAACAGGATCCTGTAAGCCTATCTAAACCCCTAATGACTTCCCATTTTTCTTAAATAAAACCAAAAATTCTTCATAAGGCCTTTGTGGTTTGCTCCCAAGTTTTGGGTGCTACAGCCACATGGGATGGCTTCCAGGACCCCAGAGCATTTGTTTGCCCTCTACAGTGGGGCCCACAACAAGCTATTCTGCTGAGGACACCCTTCACTCTTCCCCAACCCTTTTCTTAGTGAACTTCTACTCATCCTTAGGCTCCCCTAGCACAGAATCAAATGTGTATTCTTTGGCCCATTGTTCCACTAGTGGGACTAACTGATTCATGTCCCCATCTCTGAATTCACACGGACGGTACCATGTCTATTGTTGCTCACCTTTGTGTCCCTGAAGCCTATAGTTCCTAAAAGGTGCAGGTACTTGAAAAAATACCTGTTGAGTAAATAAACCCGTGATAATTTGGCTATCAAATGCCAGTAAGTTATTGCCTCAGAGGCTGTGACAATGGAAGGTAAAAATAATGCTTTATACTTTTTTAAAATTAAAAAAGGCACATGCAAAGTTCACCCAGTTTGAGTCTCGTCTATGCCCAAAGGAAATAACAACACATTTTAGAATAACTGCTATTATATAGGCCACACTCATTGACCGTAATGCAATAAATTTAGAAATTAACAAATGGGGAGCCAAGAAAAATCTATACTCCTGAAATATAAAACACACTTCTGAAGTTCTTCTGGTTTAAAGAGGAAGTAAACTGCTAGGAACTGGACCACAATAAAGCAGCACACATCAAAGCCAATGGGGCATGGCCAAAGCCATTTTCAGAAGAAAACTCTAGTCTTACATTTATCTATTAAAATACAAAAAGGATTGAGAAGGAAAACAAAATAGGGACAAGTACCTAGTAAGAAATGAATTAATTACTATAGAAGCAGAAATAAATGAAATGGGGGAAACTCAGCAAAATAGACCAAAAGAACCACAGAGTTTTTTTTTTTTAAATAAGGTAAAAACACTTTTAGATTAAAAAATTAGTTTAAAAAAAGAAAATGCTTCATACACAATGTGAGTGAAAAGGAATATATGCAATTAAAGGATAACTTTTGCAGAGGGTGGGTACTGGGGATTGAAGCCAGGGGCAATTAACCACTGAGCCACATCCCCAGCTCTTTTTTTATATTTAGAGACAGGGTCTTGCTGATTTGCTTAGGGTCTAGCTAAGTTGCTGAGGCTAGCTTTGAACTCACGATCCTCCTGCCTTAGCCTCCCAAGCTGCTGGGATTATAGGTGTGCGCCATCATACCCACCTAAGTGAAGTTAGCCAATCCCAAAAAAACAAATGCCAAATGTTTTCTCTGATGCAAGGAAGCAGATTCATAGTGGGGTAGGGAGGGGGAGCATGGGAGAATTAGATGAACTCTAGATAGGGCAGAGGGGTGGGAGGAGAAGGGAGGGGGTATGGGGTTAGAAATGATGGTGGAACGTGATGCTCATCATTATCCAAAGTACATGTATGAAGACATGAATTGGTGTGAATATACTTTGTATACAACCAGATATATGAAAATTGTGCTTTATATGTATAATATGAATTGTAATGCATTCTGCTGTCATATATAAATTTTTTTTAATTAATAAAAAAATAAAAGTGACATTATATAACTTTATACTGGTAAATTTGAGACCCAGATAAAAGGGATGATATCTTAAGAAAATAGAATAAACCAAAATTAATAAAGTAATTAATAAAGAAGCATAAAAGATTAATAAAGTAATAACAACAAAAGAAATTGAACTATTGGCTAAAAATGTACCTCCATCCAGCCTGCTAAGGACACTAGGCTCAAAGGCTTATAAGCAATTTCTCCAAAATCAGAAGAATCAATAATAGGTTTATGACCTTCATTGTAGAGAAGGCTTTCTTAAACAAGTCATAACAACAAAAAGCCATAAAGAATAAGCAGAATAAAATTAAATTTACCTATGACAAATATATCGTTAACACAATGAAAAGCCATGTCTAGGGGCTGGGGATGTGGCTCAAGCGGTAGCGCGCTCGCCTGGGATGCGTGCGGCCCGGGTTTGATCCTCAGCACCACATACCAACAAAGATGTTGTGTCTGCCGAGAACTAAAAAAATAAATATTAAAAAAAAATTCTAAAAAAAAAAAAAAGCCATGTCTAGGTTAAAACATCTGCATTTGTATATATATGTATGCATACACACACACACATGCAAACACGTGCAAAAGAATAGTACTCTAGTGATGTGTACTGGATTGTGTCCTCCCCACCATGTGCATATCTTGAAGCCCAAACCTCCAGTGTTTGGAGATGAGGCTTCAAGGAGGTAATTAAGGTTAAAAGAGATCAGAAGGAAGAGATTAATCCCACAGGATTAGTAGCCTTATAAGAAGAGGTAGTTTTCATTCTCTTTGCTTTCTCTTCTTGCACACATCAAGGAAAGACCATGAGAGGGCACAACAAGAAGATAGCATCGGACCCCCAGGGAAGAGCTCACACCAGACGCTGAGCTACAGGAACCTTGGTCTTGGACTCCTAGCTTCGGACTGTGAGAAATTAATTCTTATAGTTTAAGCCATTCAGGTTATGGTATCTTGTTATGGCAGCCTGAGCTAAGACACTTGAATATATAAATCCATAAGAAAATGAAAAAAGAAAACCAGACCTCATCCCCCCCCCCCATAAAAGGGGTCAAAGATATGAACAGAATATTTACAGAATAGATATGGTCAACAAATCAAAGGAAAAAAATACTGCCGAACAAACTAAATACCCTTCTAACAGCTATCAGATTGACAAACCTTAAGTTTGATGATCTTTAGAATTATCAGGGGTGAGGAGAAATGGTGTCAATTGGTAACAGTGACTTTGGGGTAAAGATGGGACTCTTCAAATATGAAGAATGTGTATAATCTAAAATTCCACAATTCCATTCCTCTATAGCTATTCCTAGAAAATATCAGGCATATGCAACATGTTCACCATGACATTATTTATGAAAGCAAAATCTTTGAAAAGATGATTGTTGGTGCTGGCAACATGGTCAGTCAGTGGTCTGGGTGCTAAAGGGGCTAAGTGGCAGGCTATGGAGGATGACAAAGGGTTGCTGGATTGGGGTGAGGTAAGTTGCTCCAATGAAAGGTTCAAGTTAACTCCCTGAGAGAGGATAGCCAGGAAGCAATGTCCAGGCCACGCTGTGGCCAGGTCTCCATAGGAACTAAGCTGAGGTTGAATCATGCAAGGGACTCACTAGAAATGCTGGCCAAATCCAGAGTTGATCAGCCTAAGACTTCAGCTGCTAATGCCTTTAGGTTGAGTAATAAGTGGGGGAACAAGAAACATCACTCTAGAAACCAGGTGTGGGACAGGACATGGACCCCAAGGACTCTTCCTCTTTCATTGATCCAGGAAGCAGCAATGGCTACACCATCCTCTTATACACAGATACCAACCATCTCAGAAGGAAACCAAGGGCAGGAAAAGGCTGAGAGAGTGTTAGCTAAGACACATGGTCACCCTCTAAAAGGAACTGCTCACGTGACCAGATTAAATTGCTTTTCAAATCAGATTGGCTCTTTTTTTTTTCTTTTTTTTTTATTGGTTGTTCAAAAACATTACATAGTTCTTGACATATCATATTTCACACTTTGTCAGATTGGCTCTTGACCACATCTTCCCTCCCACTCACCGATGGATTCCATTTGGTGAGGAAGACCAGATCAACATAGAAACGATATATTTGTCCAAATATCTGAATTATGAAGTAAGTACATTTTGTGATCATGCTACCTTCTGCTTTTTATTTTTCCTTCATGAAGGTGCATGATGAAATTTCAACATTCAAAGAGAGAAGACATTAAGTTTTTTCAAGAAGCAAAATACTGATTTCATAAAAAATAAATTGGAGAAAACTCCTGGACTTCAAAAGTGGGCCCCAAAGATGATGATGAGCCTTTACTCGAAGAGCCACACCTCAAGAAGTGGGGCACTGGTCCACAGGCTGGAAGGCCTGCAATCCCCAGGAGGCCAGCCCTGGTGTGGACAGCAGGCCGGGGAGCACAGAAAGTCTTGTACTGATTTCAGTATTTTTTTTTTTATTGGTTGTTCAAAACATTACAAAGCTCTTGACATATCATATTTCATACATTAGATTCAAGTGGGTTATGAACTCCCATTTTTACCCCAAATACAGATTGCAGAATCACATGGGTTACACATCCGCATTTTTACATAATGCCATATTAGTGACTGTTGTATTCTGCTACCTTTCCTATCCTCTACTATCCCCCCCTCCCCTCCCCTCTGATTTCAGTATTCTTTGTGGTGATGATCAGCACCACATTGACTAACTAAAGGAGAATT